>NC_072734.1:191151047-191256449 GCF_026930045.1 Uloborus diversus
TTGCTTTCCACGTTTTTTATTTACCAAAATACAATGCACACAATTGGAAATCACAGTTTCGACAGCTTGTTTAAGGTTAGGAATAAAATAATTTTGTTGTACAACATCAACAGTTTTGGCTACTGCAAAATGACCATTTTCATGTACATGTTTGATAATCTCTGTTTGCATACCTTTGGGTATAACGAGCAATTCGCGATCATTTATCAATTTGTACAAAACACAATTTTTAACTACATAGTCATTTACTTTATTTACCTTGACTAGGGCAATTACTGTTTTTAAATTTTCATCATTTTGTTGAGCTGCAGCGATTTGATCTGTCAAGCAATTTTGAGTTATCATCATTACAGGATATCTACTCAAGGCATCTACATGGTTCATTTTTGTTGCGGGGCGATGAATTATATCGTAATTAAATTCTTCAAGCAACATGGCATATCGGGCAATTTTAGGTGATATATCTTTCTTAGATAATGTTTTCTTGAACGCGTCACAATCAGTAACAATCATAAATTTAGTATTCAAATAATGCCGAAATTTTTTAATTGCTTCAATGACTGCTAACATTTCAAGTTCATAGCTTGAATAATTTTCCTGCTGAGGGGTCGTTTTTCTACTAAAGTAGTAAATTGGGTTATAGTTGTTATTCGAAGACTCTTGTAGGAGTATAGCACCCAATCCGTGTTTACTTGCATCAGTGTGTAACTGAAGTTTTGCGCCAGGACGAAAAATGTCGAGAACAGGATAAGAAGTTAACTTTTCCTTCAAAACAGAAAATGCCTGATGTTGTTCTGGTCCAAAAACAAATGGAGCTGATTTCCGAAGCAAATCACTGAGTGGTTTAGCAATTAATGCATAATGCTGAATAAATTTTCGGAAGTAACCAGTAAGTCCTAAAAATTTTTGAATGTCTTTCACATTCTTCGGCAGGGGAAAATTTTGAACTGCAGAGGTTTTGCAAGAAGAGGGCATTATTTTTCCATTTTTAATCACATGACCCAAAAATTCTATTTCTCGCTTGAGAAGTTGGCATTTCTTAATATTTAGGTCGAGTCCATACTCAGAGGCAATTTGAAGGACTTTTCTCAACTTGTTTATACCATCCACTTCATCAACGGAAGGAATAAGAATATCATCCATGTAAATAATGACGGTCTGATCAATTAAAAGTTCACGAAAAATGCAATTAATATATTTCTGGAATAATAAGGGGCTTCCACTTAATCCGAAGGGACATTTCTGGAATTCATACTGGGCATTATGAGTGACAAATGATGTATACTTCTTACTGTTTTCTTCAATATCAATATGAAAAAATGCATTTTTCAAATCTAATGTAGTAAATGTCTTTGCTGAACTTAAAGAGTCTAAAATTTCATCAATTAAAGGTAAAGGATAGTGATCTTTAATTGTTTTACGGTTTAGTTTGCGGTAATCAACACATAAGCGATATGAATTATCTTTTTTCTTACAAAGTACGATCGGTGAAACAAAGGAACTACAACTAGGTCTAATAATATCTTTTTCAAGCCAATCAGCAATCTGAGAATCTACGATTTCTTTTTGCAAAGGGGATAACCGACGGGGTTTGCTTACAACAGGAATCTCATCTTCTAAATTAATTGACATCTTTAAATTGGTCGTTTTAATTTTATCAGGCTTATAACTCTTAATTAAATGACTAACTTCTTCATGTATTTGAGGGGTTTGAATATGTGCAAGGTCTAATTCAGGTTCATTGGGCACAATATTTGCGACATTCAATAAAAAATTTTCATGTTTTCTCAAGTTGCAACCATTTTTATCAACACATAAAATACCTTGATTAATAACATCAGTACCAATAATTGCATCCACATTTAAAATATCATCATCAACTACATAAATCAATGTCGAGAACATACAGTCATCAATTTCAATATCAGAAAAGAAAGTGCCAATGGGACAATAAGTTTTGTTTCCCAAGCCGGAAAATGTTGCACTTGTAGGTTTTAAACTTATATTTCGGAAATTTTTAAAAATTTTATTTGAAAGCGCGGTTAGCTGTGACCCAGTATCAATTAGAGTAGTTATAACTGAATCAGAGTTCGAGTTCTTAATAAAGTGTCTTAGAAAATAATGCATCACCACATATATGTATATATGTATATATACAGATGGGGGACAAAATAATATGAACACCTATGAAAAAGTGTGCCGTATTTCACACTTACAGTACAGTCACGCCACCTGCAACAGAAGTCTGCCACCAGGTGAGCGTGAAGAGGAACCTATCGGTGTCTCAACAGTAGTCGCAAATGTTGCGTGCTTGGTTCTAAATTTCTGTAATAAGTTGAGATGTCAGACCTTACAGAGTTCAAAAGAGGAATGATTTTGGGGCGCGTTTAAGTGGAGCATCGGTTACGAAAACAGCAAAGCTTTTGGAGTGTGCAAGAGGTATGGTGTCAGAGGTTATGACAGCATACACGAAAGAAGGTAAGACGACGTCTTCAAAGCACCACAGTGGCCGAAAGTCAAAGCTTGCTGATAGGGATAGAAGAGCTTTGAAGCGCATAGTAGTCCGAAAGCGCAAGCAATCCTTATCCGAAATAACATCTGAAATGAACAGCCATCTCTAAGACCCCGTTTCAACAAAAACTGTCAAAAGGGAACTTCATGCTGCGAACATTTATGGCAGAGTGGCAATTCGAAAACCCTTGGTGACAGCAACTAATGCTTTCAAGCAACGCCAATGGTGCAGAGACCACAAAGTTTGGTCCCCACAGATGGTGGCAACAGGTAATATGGTCAGATGAATCATCATTTACCCTATTTCAGACTACCGGGCGCGTTTATGTCTGGCGAACGCCCTCAGAAGCCTTTAATCCTGAATGCCTCTTGCCGACTGTGAAACTTGGGGGTGGCTCAATTATGGTATGGGGTGCGATATCTTGGCGTGGTCTTGGGCCACTTGTTATTCTGCATGGGCGTGTCAAATCTAATCACTATCTGAGCATTCTAGAGGATCATGTCCATCCGTTTGTCCAGACTGTGTTCCCTGGAGAGCGACTGCTCTTTCAAGACGACAACGTCCCCATACACACTGCCAGATGTGTCCAAGAATGGTTCGAAGAGCATGACAGTGAAGTTGAACATCTCGCCTGGCCCCCTAAGTCTCCGGACTTAAATATTATTAAACATTTATGGGGATATTTAGAGTCCAAACTTCGCTCCCGATTTCCACCTCCATCCGAACTTTCGGAATTAGAGACCATTCTGAAGGAGGAATGGCTTAATATTCCTTTAAATGTTGTCCATGACCTTTATGCATCTATCCCTCGTCGCATTCAATCTGTTCTTCAATCAAAGGATGGTCCAACCCCCTATTAATAAAGATTTTTCCTTATTTCACAGGTGTTCATATTATTTTGTCCCCCATCTGTATGTATATATATATATATATATATATATATATATATATATATATATATATATATATATATGAGTCATTCCATATAAAATCAACAAATTTTCAGAAACCTCCGTGCCGCACCATTTTAGATTTTGATGAAATTTGGTTGGTAATATGTACCAACATCATGTACTCCAAAACAGTTTGTTTTATTCCTTGAAAAAATTTTCCCCCTGAGATATAGCCCTTTCTTTGCTCCGCGGATGCGTAAAATTTGCCGTTTTTGACCTTTCTTCTGGGAACTGTAGTAAATTTATTTATATTAGTAGAAAACTAAAATACGGCTTATTGTAAAGCTAAAAGAATAAACTTTTGTTTGTGTACAATAAAAAACGATTTAAGCTAAACCCAACTAGAAAAATTTCAAGGTCAAAACGCGGTTAAAAAACTGCTGTTTTGGTTATTTTGGGCATGAAAATAACAATGAAGGACTTTCAGTAACAGGCTAATTTTTTTTTCTGTAGTACTTAGGTATACACACTAGAAGCAGAAGAAAAGTTAAGCTACTACTGATAGTCCTTCATCATGAAAAAATTGCTTAAACTTGAGAAAAAATGAAAAATATACTTTTTCAACCTCCAAAAAAGTCCGGTAGGTAAGGGGATAAAAATCTAAAACTGCTCTATTAAGAAGTTATCACATTGCCCTTTAAAACAAAACAAAAGCTGTCTTGTTATTCCAAAGCGTAGAGGAAATATAAGCATTTCAAAACTGAAAGTTTTTCTGGTCTTTTTTTTTTTTTTTTTTTTTGCACGTTGAAGCATTATGAGTATTAAATGAATCTGCTTTGTGAAATTTGTTTATTTTTTGAAAAAACAAAATTACTTTCAACTAGCAGACGATATTTTTTCATTGAACTGATACAGTAGAACTCGACATAATTAGACACAAAACCGATTTAAATTAAATCTAATAACCACTTAAAATTATGTTCTATTTGGTATTTATAGCACAAATGGTTTTATTGTAAAGTGTAAACAATTTTGCCTAAATTTTGGATTGTAGTCAAGGATAATTACCAATGTGGCAATGCAAATAACGAATTAAACTTTTCAAACGACACTTTTAAAGCGAAACCTACTCTCGTCAAAGAAATAAACGAAGCTTGCATAGCCCTTAACATTTCTCCAGTAAATGTACAGCGTTCAGTTGATGAAAGGTATTCAATTTTAAAGAAGAAAGTTAGTAAAATAGCTAAATCTGCAGCTGAAAAACTTAAGTAAAGCGTTTGACTTGAACATTTCTGCTGACAATGAGAATTTCTCATAAAACTTGCATTGTAATTTAGCTAATGAGTATGAACAACTAATTCACAAGCTAAAAGAAAAAATGAAAGCATTTTCTACACAAGAAAAAGTAAACATTTTAAGTTTAGTTCCTAGTAGTTGGAGTATTGATAAAATCTAGAGGGAATTTAACGTCAGTCAGTACCTTGCTCGACAATCGAAATATTTAGTACAAAAAGAAGCACAAATTGGAAAGAATAAAGCCAGGAATAAACTTGATGAAGGCTCAATCAAAACTGTACATCAATTTTACGAAAATGAGGAGAACAGTAGAATTATGGCCGGACAAAGAGACTGCATATCAGTCAGAAAACCTGAAGGAGAAAAAGTTAATGTCCAAAAAGGGTTAATTTTATGCAACCTTAAAGAGCTCTATAGAGCTTTCAAAGATAAATATCTCCTTATAAAGATAGGGTTTGCAAAATTTGCAGATCTGAGACCTAAATTTTGCATTCTAGCCGGAGCATCTGGAACTCATTCTGTATGTGTATGCATCATTCACCAGAATGTAAAACTAATGCTCTCGGCCTTGAAATCAGACATGTACTACAAGTATCTCCTCACTTGTATGGTCTGCAACACTGATAAAGAGTCTTGTATTCTTGCAAAGTGTAGTAAATGTCCAGGAACTGATAAATTGCATGAAATACTTGAAGAAGGATGGAAAGATTTTGAAAAGGAAACAGAGATAAAATTTTCACAATGGGGTATCTACCACCGACCGCTGCGAGCTGTCAACCAGTCTTCTTCCTTTTGCAGAATATTTGGAGAAGTTACTTGAAATGTTAGAGAAACTTAAAGTTCATCATTTCATAGCAAAAATACAAACAGGATTCCTGAATTTAAAGAAGAAAGATCTGCAAGAGAAAGAGTGCATATTAATGGGGAACTTTTCTGAAAAATTTTCTTTCATTAGACAAGATGAAGTACAAGCATATCATTGGTAAAGCAACCAAGCAACAGTTCATCCCTTTATGTTATACTTTAAAGAAAATGAAGAGTTGAAAAACCGTTGCTTTTGCGTAATTAGAGACTCATTAGAACATAGTACTGTAGCTTTTCACGCTTTCCAGAAATTAGTAATTGAAAATTTAAAGGCATTCTTTCCTGATCTGAAGAGAATAATTTATTTTTCTGATGGGTCAGCTGCCCGGTATAAGAACAATAAAAATTTCATAAACTTGTGTCACCAGCAGGATTTTGGAATTAAAGCTGAGTGGCATTTTTTCACCACATGCCATGGAAAGGGACCATGTGACGGTATTGGTGAGGCTGTTAAAAGGATTGTGAGAAAAGCTAGTCTTCAAAGAATATTAGAAAACCAAATTAAAAATCCGCTTGATATGTTTGAGTACTGCTCAAAAAATATCAAAAATATTGAATTTTTATTTTGTCAAAAGCAAAATATTGAAGACACTAAACATCAATTGTAGGCAAGGTCCGAACTTGCAATTCCTGTCCCACAAACTAGAACTTTGCACAGTTTTGTTCCTGTCAACCTCGGGATTCTTCATGTCCATTTGACATCTCTGTCAGAAGAATTCAAAGCTGTTACTGTCAACAAAAAAATTCCAGTAAAATACTAGACACAAAACTGTAAACACGAAGTAAAAAATAAAAGCAATTTTTGTGTAAAATTATATTGTGTAAGAATACTTACTTAAACCCGAACGTTATTTATTGTACAGAATTTTATTTCACTATATTTCAGTTAAATTTACCTTAAATGTGTTTCATTTGGTAACTAGTATGTTTTTTAATTTTTTTAAACATTGTATCAAATAGCATGCAGAGGGTCGTTTTGTATTATTTCAAAAGCTTATATCTGCTTTTCACCAAGAAATAAAAGGATAGTTTCTGTTTTGTTTTAAAGGACAATGTAAAAACTTAGCTATATAAAATTTTATCAAGTGGTTATTTGATTTATTTAAATTATGTTTTGTGTCTAATTCTATCGATTTCTACTGTAGCAGTTTATTGGAAAATGTCGTCTGCTAGCTGAGGGCAATTTTGTTTTTTTAAAAAATAAACAAATTTCACAAAGAAATTCATTTAATGTTCATAATACTCCAACTTGTGCAAAAAAAAAAAACTAAATGTTTCAGTTTTGAAAAGCTTATATCTCCTCTACGCCTTGGAATAACAAGACAGCTTTTGTTTTGTTTTAAAGGTCAATGTGACGGCTTCTTACCATAGCATTTTTAGATTTTTATCCCCTTACCTACCGGGCTTTTTTGGAGGGTGAAAAAGTACATTTTTCATTTTTTCTCAAGTTTAAGCAATTTTTTCATAAGGAAAGACTATTAGTGGTAGCTTAATTTTTCTTCTGCCTCTACTATGTATACCTAACTGCAACAGAAAAAAAAATTAGCCTGTTACTGAAAGTACTTTGTTGTTATTTTCATGCCCAAAATAACCAAAAAAGCAGCTTTTTGACCGCGTTTTGACCTTGAAATTTTTCTAGTTAGGTTTAAGTTAAATAGTTTTTTATTATGCACAAACAAAAGTTCATTCTTTTAGCTTTACAATAAGCTGTATTTGATCTTTCGACTAATATAAATAAATCCACTACAGCTCCCAGAAGAAAGGTCAAAAAAGGCAAATTTTACGCATCCGTTGAGCAAACAAAGGGCTATATCTCAAGAAATTTTTTTTTCAAGAAATAAAACAAACTGCTTTGGAGTACATGATGTTGGTACATATTACCAACCAAATTTCATCAAAATCAAAAATGGTGCGGCACGGCCCATTTGTTGATTTAATATGCAATGACCCATATATATATAATCGCTTGGAATTTTTTTCCTTTTCTTCTTTTTTTTCTTTCTCTTCTCTCTTCTTTTTCTCTTTTTTTTTGAGACTAACTTTTCGGGGGGGGGGGGTTTTGTCCCCAAAACCCCCCCCTTAGCTACGCCCCTGTACTAAATAGATCTTTAGCATTTTCTCCCATTTTTTTTCTGGTTCTTATCTTTTGGGTTTTCTCGGTCCCTGGGACCCGATTTTTCGCGGAAGTTGCGTCCCTTTCCCGCGAATTTGCGTAAAAAACCCGCTATAGCACGAAAACGCGAACCCTGTGTATGTATAATCAGTTTATTTTTCATTTCGTCCAGTTTTGTCCATTTTGTCCAGTTTCTTCCGGTGTACCGGACATATGCAAAAATGTGGACAAAATAGCAACCCTGCTAATAATGATTTGAAGCTTTTACTTATAAAATTCTCCTTATTCCAAAAAATCATATCTGAAAACCTTTTATAAATCACTTCTGTGCAATTCATACTTGATTACACATAACGGGGTGGTTTCCTTCAGTCAAAAGTACTACCTTTAGTCACTGAAATTGATAGAATAAGCGAAAAAAATAACATGGAGCGAAAAAAACTTTCATTTTTCCCAACGCTTAATTTTAATTTAAGTTTTTTAAATGTTGGATTTTGGAAATAGGGTGTGGTCTTTATGATGTCACAAATGTTGCACTTTGGCGCATCTGTCTACCGCATTTCCACGTTATGACAGTCAAGAGGTGAATTAAATATTGCGCTTTATAAGATAAATAAATACCTTTGTGCTGAACAGTAAAGTAAGACAAAACAACGTAAGTAGAAGCACAAATTTGTAAATTACAACAGACACGTGTTTCGGCGTTACAGGGAACGCCTTTTTCAATGCAAAAAATAATGAGCTTATGGATGAAAAGACATCCGACAAAAGCCAAGAGCAGATAAGCATGCAGCTTAAAAGATAAAAACAGCGGATTAGCCAAACACCAATGACAACGTTATAAACCGATCAGGAACCAATAGGAATGCAAGCAAAGGCCAAGAGCTTTCTCTTAGGTACGAACCCAGAAAGAAAGAATTCAATTGGACAAAGATTAAGCCGAAGCTTAAAGAAAAAGAAAAGAAATTGTCAATAACCGTGAACAGCAAGAAAGGAAAAGCTGAATGGAAAACCATGAAATAAAATAAATAATAAATTATTTACAAATTTGTGCTTCTACTTACGTTGTTTTGTCTTACTTTATTGCACTTTACGCTTGCTACCAACCACATCGCTCCCATTTACTTTGTGATCCAACTCTTGCAGGATCCATTTGGAGAAAAGAGGGGCATTTTCGACTATGCATCCATCTTGCAGAGGTTGCAGGCCATCAAAGCGAAACTGGAGGCCAAGCAGCCACCTCCCTTCGTCGGGCCGAGTCCGGAGTCTCCCTCCGAGAGCTCCGATTCTTCCTGATTCCATCACAGCTGTTGGGTTAATGTTATGTATCTTTGTTGTCCTTGTACAGAATAACTATATGAGAGTCAATAAATTATTGTTTTTATGAGCATGAGGGCTTCATTGCCAGGCACAGTCACATTTAGTTTTTTTTTTTCCCCTTTTTTTTTTTAAATGCTGTGTATAAACGTATACAGCTGCCAACTGGTATGATTTAGCCGTACCTTGTAAGATTTTCGGAAGTTTTGATTTGGACTTAGGCTGGATTGGAATGAATCAAAACTCAATAGCTTTGATTTTCAGACAATAAAGTTACACTGTATTACTTTTCTTTAAAACAATATCAATCATGTTTGAAAGTCAAAAATTGTAATTACTATTTTCAAAGGCAATCTAAAACAGAAAATGTTATGATTAGCTACACACCTTACCCAATATTATTGGTTGCACGATGACTGGATTGGAATGAATCAAAACTCAATAGCTTTCCTTTTCAGACAATAAAGTTACTGTACTAAATATAGTACTTAGAGATAAGACACAAAAACTTAGCTTTTAATAACTATAAGCTGCTACTACATCTTACAATGAACGTAGTTTGAATCCTAATTTAAATTAAAGTTCAAAGTGTTGCCAATGAGAAATATGAATACAATTGTTGCCAAATAACAAGAATAAAAATATCACAGTTACATTGTATTATTTTTCTTTCAAACAAAATCAATCATGTTTGAAAGTCAAAAATTATAATTACGATTTTCAAAGGCAATCTAAAATAGAAAATGTAATTGTTATGATTAGCTACACCTTACCCAATATTTTTGGTTTTCTGGTGTTTGACCAAGAAAACTCTCAGTTATAAAGCAAAAAGTTTTTTTTTTTCAAATGAATCTTACTTTATGTGTATTTCTGTCAAGCAGAAAAAGAATATGTGTGGATTGCATATATTTTTTAATGCTTAACCCTTTGTATGTTCCAAGAAACACAAAGCTATTAAGAAACCCTATTTTTATTCATAAAAAAATCATTTTTTCCAATCCCCCCCCCCCCAAAAAAAAAAAAGATAAAAAACCGTTTTTTTCCACCACTTCAAAATTTCTGAAAATTTTATATCTCTAGCCTTGTCAGAATAAAGTCTTTCTCTGCATGTTAAACATTACCAAATCATATTATCAAATTATTATGCTGTGACGCGAGTTTCATTGTTGAAGCACTCGGGTTACTCGATCATCGGCGATTATTTATATGAGGATATACCAGCTTGCAATGACAAATTTGATTATTTTTCTGAATATTTATTTATTGTGAATTTAACTGTAGTACTAAATGAATTATTGATAGTTGCATATTTTTTGGAAAAATGCTAACTTTTAAATTTGCTCAATTGTTTGAGTCTTTTTATTTTTCTCTATATGTTAAAAAAAGAAGTAAGATCAAAGAAATTATGAAAGGAAGTCTGTGGTGGGGGTTCAGGAGTTCTCATAGCACCTACAGCCTTGAAATTTGTACTCAAACAGAACTCCATTCCAGGCCAGAAATATATTACTAGAGGCCACGAATTTGAAAGGGACTGTTGAAACATACAAAACGACTGTTTTGCTATTTCTAGGAAAAGGACGGATCCTGGAAATGCAATTTTTTGTTTACTCTTTGAGACTTTAATTTCTAAAAACTTTCGAAGGAGTACTGAACCCCTTTGCTTACCTTCAAAGGTAGCCTACTGTTGTGTTTCTTTCGATAAATATTCCGGGGAAGCCCTTGAACCTATCTCTAATACAGTCAACGCTTGATATAACGACCATCTCTGTCCCAGAGAAAAAGGTCTTTATAACAAGTGGTCGTTATAAGAGGTATAATTTTAAAAAATATACGGTCATCATGCATGCCCTGTTGTTCCATAAAAAAATGGTACTTTTTCAAACATTCCAGTTAAATACCCAAATTATTTTTATCATAGGAGTTTTTAGAAAAATCGTGTGCAAAATACTATGACATTATATTTTGCACACGATAAAGGATATTAAAGAACTTTTGAAGTAGAAAATATAGGGAGGAAAATACAAATCTGCTACCAATACACTTTCTGAAGATAAAACAGAAACAGACGTTTGCCTTTTTAGCAGACGTGATTTTTGCAAAACATAATTTTCCGTTTCAGATATAGGTGATAAATTGTGTTTTTTTCTTTGCTTTTCAAAGAAACATTTAAAAGTCCCCCGAGAACCCCAAATCTTAAAAACCACTAGATTCAAACACCAAACTACCAACACGTCTGTCAACTCCCTTTTCTTAGGAATCTGGAAATTTCTCGATTTTTCCTCCCATTATTTTTCTGTGCTAGTTGTGGTGAATGGTAATTTCCCCCCACCCCACCCCCTCTCAAAGTTGTATTTGACATTGAAAACTTCAAGCGGATGTCCGTAAACAATAATCAAGGTCATTTCAAGCTACAAATTTGTTTTGTTGGAAAGAACATCAGAAATAGCGTCCATGAATTCGGTCGATGTATTGGATTAGACGATACAAAACGGTCGTTATAACGAAGGCAAATTAACGTAGAGTTCATAGGAACAAAGTTGGGACTTTTACCACTGGTCGTTATAATGGGACGGTCTTTATAATGTGTGGTCGTTATAATGAGCGTCGACTGTATCATCTAAGATGCTTTAAAATTGAGGTTTTGGAACTTCAATTTCGGACCTCCCTTGTATCCGTCCTTGATCCAGGAGGCTCTTAAGATGTGAAATTTGATACAAGTTAGTTTGGACCCTGGGGAAGGGGTGCTCTTTTAAGCATTTTTTAAAAAGCAGTTTTTTTATATTTTTATGAGGTTCTTTTTGTTTTCGAGTTGAAGTGGGATTTTAATATTTTTCTATGTTTAATGAGTGTTTTACTGGAACTCTATTTTCTATAGAAAGGGGAGTGTGATTTTTATTTTGTTCTGATAACGCCTATTGTAACTGATAAATTTTACACAACCTGATGACTTTAAACAAGATGTTAAGGTTATGTTTCTACTTAGCAGAGTAAACTATGAACTATAAATGTGAAGAGACAAAGGTATTATAAGCAAAACATTTTATTCCACTAACTAGATGATTGCCACTGTAAAACTTCAAAAAGTACTTAGTGTTGCCAAACGATAATAAAGAAATTATACATAAACAATAATGCAACTTTAACACAATTTTATTTTATTATTATTTATTTATTTTGTAATTCTTAATTCTAAATTAGTACCATTTTGTTGCTCAGATTTAGAATCCTAGTGCCGTAAAGTGACTTACTTGAAAAGTCAGCTAACTGTAACTCCGTAGGAACTCACTTTGCAGTAATTTCTTCATTACCATTTCTCTCACAGAGGAATGTGCTTTGTTCGCTTATGGTATTCTCCTTGGTTCTGTGATAATTTGACTGCTGCCTCGTTATCCACTTTAAGTTCTGGAACCCGCTTCAGATTTTTTTTATTTCCTTGATCAGTCTCTTAAGCCAAACTAGTTCTCTGGCTGCCTCACTAGCTGCAATTATCTCCACTTCTGTAGTGGAAATTGCTACAGTAGACTGCAGTAGCGGATTTTAGGGGGGGGGCAGAGGACCCGTGCCCCCCCCCCAAAAGGTTGAATTAATTTCACTATTTTATTTATTATCTTTTAAGTGACCTTTCTTTTGTATTTTTTTTATGTAGGTATTAGTTAAAAAGAACACAAAACACACACAGTATATTTTAAATAAAAGCATTTTTGTTTGCTAAAGAAGTATTACTGGATTCAGATTCCCAAAGTTGCAGAATACATTTAACTCACTGGTTTCGAATTCAAGGGACCGTATTATTGCGATTTGTCCGCTAATTCTTCTTTGATGGAATCAATAATTAACATCTTTTTTTTTTTTTTTTTTTTAATGTGTAGGTCCTATCTAAAAGAGTCATTTTGATTCAGAAACCGAAATTATAGATTTCTTTTTCAGCTTATAAAAAATGCAAAATGAAAGAAATCATATGGTAATTTCTTGGAAAAACCATGATTTTTAATGGAAACGACAGGTAGTATCAATATGTTATCTCAACTGTATCATGGCTTTAAGAACAAATCGGCAACTGTTTTGAAATTCATACAGAAATAGGTTATGAATTCTTCAATAAAACTTATATGTTATGAAGTTATGATTTTCTTTATAAATTATTTTTTAAAAAAATAAATAATACAAATAAAATAAAAAACATGCGCATTTCAAAATAAAGTCATTAAAACTTTGTTATGAAACATCAAAGGCGGTGTGGGGGGGGGGCTATTCAATTTCCCGTGCCCCCTTCAAAAGACTTTTCTGTATCCTCCCGTGGTAGACTGCACCATGATATTGCTCCATCGGCATTAATGCAAACACCTGTGGTTGAACACCTTGCTGTGGTGTCTCCTCCATGGTTAGCATTACTTTAGCTTTCTAGAATACCTTTCTGGTATCCTGATTGATAAACTAATCCTTTATTTAAAGTTTTTTTCAAGTATCTTAATATTCTTTTGGCTCTTTGCCAATTTTTTTTTTTTTTTTTTTTTTGGTCTTTCTAAAGCTCCAGAAGCTACTCCTTCTACATAGGCTATGTCAGGTCAAGTTCCTGTCATTATAAACATTAGTGCTTCTACTGCTTGTCTATAGAAAAATGAAATATTTAAAAGAATAAAATTAATCTTAATGCTTTGGAATTAAAATAAATTACAAATTCATCGGATATAATTTTTACAAGTGGAAAAATGAAAAGTTTCCTGAAAAAACGTAATTTTACATCCTAACCCTTTTTAAAAGTAAAAGCTGCTTAAGTTAAGCCTTGAATGAACGCAGCCTAGGTAACAAAAATTTGATTTTCTTAATAAATATTAGAAAAGCGAGTTAGCATATTCTCGTCACCATGCAATCTGAATAATCAGATTAACATCATGAGGATAATAAATAATTCGTGATTGTTCAAAAAAAAAAACATGAAACATTTTCTCAATATGAAGTTTTTTTTTTTTGGGGGGGGGGGGACTAAAAAACATTAGGCAATAAATCTATACTAATAATATGAAGCTGAAAAGTTTGTTTGTTTGAGTGAGTTGAGAGGTAATCTCAGAAACTACTGGTATTAATTGAAAAATTCTATTTGTGTTGAATAGTCTATTTACTGAGAAAGGCTATAAGGTCCCCCCCCCCTCCCTCCGCAAGCGAATTTTACTTAAATGCAAACGGAAAAACCTAAAGATGTACAAAGCAGCATAGCATTCTATCAAAATACTTTCATGTCGAAAATTAAAGTCGCAAACATGTTGAGGAAGAGAATATTTTATGTATGGACTAGCTCTCAATCGCTCCGGATCTCAATCCTATTGAACATGTTAGGGATGGTCTAGGAAGAGTCGATCCACGGCGTAACACCGTCTAAGGAAGAATGGGCCTTGTTGCCCAAAGCATTTATTGCAGGGGTGCCCACCTTCTATGAGTAAGGGTGCACCCCCTAAATTTCGCGAAGTCCCCCCCCCCAATAAAAGAGAAAAATACCTCCTCCCCATGGGTCCAAGCAGGGGCGGATCCAGACACAATTCTCGGAGGGGGCCATTTGGAAAAATACGATGCTTTTGAAAAGTTTTTAATTTTACAAGTATCAATTTATCACACCTTTAACTAGAGCAATTTTTAAGGAATTTTCACTAGGCGACTCAAGTTTAACATAAAAGCTGTAACCTTCCCAATAATTTTCTTTTTTTCTTAACAAACGTGTGCATATATCGTCGCCTCAAAGTGGTATTCCTGTAATCAGTACTGTATATTACTGACGCCTGTATATATTACTTCTGATCTAAGGGGAAGCCTATATGAACCAACCGTAAGTATATTTACACCGAAGTAAAGGGGGCTCGAGGGTTTCTTCCCCGGAAATTTTTCAAATTTGTAGTCTTAAAAACACATTTTAGACGATCTTTGGTAAAGTTACGGGCGAAGAGGTTCGGTGGGGCTCTCCTGTCTATTTTTCGAAATAGTAGCTCTAAGAATGCAGTTTTAAGCGATCTTTGATGATGTTAGAGGGAGGAGAGATTTGAGGGTCCATCTAAGGAAATTTTTCTGATTAAATCTTAGAAATGCGTTTTAACTGTCTTTCGAAACATTAAGGGCTCGGGTAAGACTCCCCCAGTTAATTTTTCGAAATTGAAACCTTAAAAACGCAAACATTATCACCAATAATGTTAAGAAGAGGGCGGTTCGGGGATTCTCCGGCGTTTTTTTTTTTTTTTTTTTTTTTGCCGTTGTAGAGCCAAAAACGCAGTTTAGTAATCTTTTCGTTATGATACGTGGAGGAGAAATTCGAGGGTCCACACACCTGGAAAATTTTCTAATTTGCAGTCTTAAAAAGATGCATTCTAATTTGATTGTAGGGGAGAAGAAGTTTGGAGCTCTCCCCCAGAAATTGTAGCTCTAAAAAGGCTGTTTTAGACTATTTTTAGTGATGTTAAGGAGAGGAGAGATCAAAAGTCCATCGAAGGAAATTTTACTAATTTATAAACTTAAAAACGCATTCTAGACTATCTTTGGTAAGGTTAGGGGTTGAAGAGATTGAGGTCCTCTCCCAAAATTTTTTCGAAATTGAGCTCTTTAAATTGCAAATGTAGGCAAATCCATGATTCATGAGTAACTTTTAGAGGACCAGCAGTTTTTCGAAATTGAAGCTCCAAAAACGTAATTCTTGATTACTTTTATTGATGTTAGGGAGAGAGGAGTTTTCTCTCGGAAACATTTTGAAAATCACTCTTCCCAGCTAATAAAAAAAAATTAAAAAAAAAAAAAAACTACCGAAAATCTTTTTAAAAAATCTGCAGAAAATTTAAACATATTTGGAACATACTTCCCCTGGAATTTTTTACAAGTTATTTTTTAAAACCTGTTTTGTAGAAGATCTTTGGTAATATTAAAAAGAGGAAGAGGAGTGAGGTTTTGCGGACACTTACTAACACATATCCATTTTCTTTCACCCATGGGGGGAAGTAAGCACATCTAACAAGACGAGCCCATTATGCTAAATGAACCCAAATATTTGGTATACACTTGATATTTTCGTGGGGTGCCCATGCCCTCCCTCTGGCATTGTTTCTTCTTATTCGACTTCCCATGAATTACAATGAAGGAATTTTTTATATTTAGCTCTAAAAAAGGCTTTTAACTATTTTTGAAACTTTCTTTTAGGGTGGCTATGGTCCTCCTCTCATTGTTTTCCTTATTGTTAGACTTTGTATGTATTGTAAGGGATTTTTTTTGCATTTTTGCTCATAAAAAGGGGGGGGGGTAGGCTCCCTGGATCCGCTCTTCCCTAAAAATTTCAATGGCACTGTCTGCGCCATGCCCCCCCCCCCCCAGGTGGGCACTCTATTTATTGACACCCTCATAAACAGTATGAAAGCTGGTTGTGAAGGTGACACACTCCAAATTAGTCAGGCTTTTCCCGAGATGAATGCCCAACCAAAATCATTTTTAACACGCTTTTATTAGCTTCACCTGTATGTATGTATGTATGTATGTATGTATCTTGTAATGGAATCTTGCAGCTCAAATTTCGCCCACTTCCTGCGATCGAATTCTTTTGAAATTTGGCATGCGACCTCGGACCCGATGACAATGCAATATTCTATAATCAAATTAATTAACTCTTTTAATTGTTAGTTTCCTCCAATTGTAATCAGTATTTTGGCATAAATCCAACAATGTGAAAAAGGAAAAATTTATTAAAATACATTAAAAAATGCTCGCAAAAATTATTTAAAAATATCTACAAATACAAATACAAATGTGACGACCAGCAACAGGCTCTGGGCCCAGCTAGGCTGGTCCTAGTCAATTAATTAGTCCCCAATGAAGATCAATGGCCCTCTTAAAGCTATCCACTCCCTTGCTCATGACCGCCTCTTCCGGTAAGCTATTCCAAGTGCCCACGACCCTGCTAAAGTAGTAGTTTTTCCTGATTTCCAAGTTAGCCTGAGATTTAAATAGCTTAAAACAATGACCCCTTGTCCTGCTTTCCCCGCAAAAATTTAATCCATTTACATCTTTCATTTTGATAAATTTAAATAACTGAATCATGTCCCCTCTGACTCTCCTTTGCTCCAGGCTATACATGTTAAGCCTATTAAGTCTGGTATCATAATCTAAATCTGAGAGTCCCCTTACTAATTTAGTTACCCTTCTTTGAACCCTTTCCAATACAAAAATATCTTTCTTCAGATAAGGCGACCAAAACTGAACAGCATACTCCAAATGAGGTCTTACTAAACTCCTATATAAAGGCAGAAGAACTTTCTTAGATTTGTTTGAAATAGATCTATTGATGAACCCAAGCATTTTGTTGGCTTTGTTACTAGCAATACTGCACTGTTGACTAAACTTGAAGTCCTGATTTATAAAGACACCCAGATCCATAACATTTTCTGCCTGATTTATGACTGAACCCTGTAAACGATATCTCCTACGCTTATTTCCATGACCTAAAGGTAGCACTTGACATTTCCCTACATTAACTGCCATACCCCATTTATCTGCCCACTTAGTAATATGATCTAAATCCTCTTGCAGCTGTTTTACTTGTTCTTCATTTTCGACAATCCCCATAACTTTTACATCGTCAGCAAAACAATTCATGCTTCCAGAAATATTTTCATTGATGTCATTCATAAATATAATAAACAAAAGAGGCCCTAAAACTGATCCCTGAGGAACCCCACTTAAAACATCACTCCAATTAGAATGATTTCCTCTCACAACTACTCTTTGCTTCCTACCAGTAAGCCAATTTCTAACCCAAAGTAAAGTCTTTCCTCCTATTCCAATGTCAGCTAACTTGCTGAGAAGAGCAACATGCGGTACCTTGTCAAAAGCTTTTTGAAAATCAATATAAACAACATCCACACATTTTTTGTTATCTAAAGCTGAGGTAACCTTGTCGTAGAAATGCAATAAATTAGTAGTACAGGATTTACCTTTCCTGAAACCATACTGCAAACTAGTCAACAGACTATTAGTCTCTAAGAACATCGTGATCTTAATTTTGATCAAGGTTTCAAAAATCTTACAAATCACCGAAGTCAAACTTACAGGTCTATAATTCCCAGCAATACCTTTAGACCCCTTCTTGAAGAGTGGCGTTATGTTAGCCAGCTTCCAGTCCTCTGGCACCGTCCCCGAGTTATAAGAAGCATTGAAAATATTCAAAATAACATCCACTAATTCCTCTGCACATTCAACTAAAATTTTTGGATAGATATTATCTGGTCCCGGAGCTTTAGTTGCTTTAATCTTTTTCAAATGAAATAAAACCTCCTCCCTGGAAAATACAAAATCCTCAAGCTGTATAATAGCTTGTGTCTTGTTAGTGTCAACTGTTGAGATACAGTTATCGTTAAACACACTGGAAAAAAAGTTATTTAGAACATTTGCAATATCCCTATCATTTTGGATTAAATTTCCATACTCATCAACCAAAGGCCCAATTTGACTGTTTCGAGCTTTCCCAGAATTAGCGTAAGCAAAAAACCTCTTAGGGTTCCCATCAATGTCATCTGCCAGCCTTTGCTCCAATTCCCTTTTCTGAATCCGTACCAAATACTTAAAATTTCGCCTTGCCTTACCATACTGGAGCCTCTCCGCACTCTGACCAGTTTCTTTAAACTTACGAAAAGTGCTTATAATTAAGAGCTTCTTTAGTCTTTCTGGAGAACCACATAGGCCAAATATTGGAACTAACACCTTTTCTCCTAAATGGAACATAGTCCCCAACGGTGTTAGCAAGTTTATCCTTAAATTCCGTCCACTGCTGATCTACGTCGCTATTTTCCAACCCTGACGAAAAAACCTCTTTCAAGCTCTGCCTAAGTGCAACAAAATCGGTGTTTCTGAAATTTGGCACAAACCTAAAATTATCATCTTTGCACACTTCAAATTTAACCCGGAACCTAATGCTGTTATGATCGCTATCTCCAATATGCTCCCCTACACTCAACCCCTGAACAAAACTACCTATGTCACAAAAAACTAGATCCAAAATGGCTTCCTCTCGAGTTCCCTGAGTTACAACTTGATCTAAGAAACAGTCAGTCACCAATTACTTTTAAAAAAGCCGCTTCTTTGCCATTACCAGAATAAAAATTATTCCAATCAATACCCGGAAAATTGAAATCCCCCATTATGATAACGGATCCCTTACTGGACATGTCACTAATAATACGGTACATCTGTTCATCTTGTCCCTGGTTTGAATTAGGTGGCCTATAAATGTTTCCAAAGCGTAGCTTTTTGCCCTTACTGCTCATCAACTCCAGCCAAACCATATCAATATCAGTAGGCTTATCATTTATGACCAATTCATTGCAAATAAAATTGTCTCTAACATAAAATAAAACCCCACCACCTCTTTTACCTACTCTATCCTGTCTGAACAAATTATACCCAGCAATATGTAATAACTCTGCATCAGATTCGGTAGCCCATGTCTCTGTAATTCCAATAACATCCAACTTCTCATCCATAACTATGCTTTTCAATTCATCCATCTTGTTCCTAATACTGCGAGCATTGGTATAGAAAACTTTAAGCATGCCTAAGTTGCTTTTATTTAACACCCTGAAATTTCCTAAATTACAATTGTTAACATTACTACTTTTGTTCGTCACTTTATTTCCATTTCTAGCAATACCCAAAAAAATTTCATTTTCTCGATACCTGATGCTTGAACCATGCCCCCCATTCCAACTTAGTTTTTTGACTCCGAAGCCCTTAAAATTAATCCACTAACCATTTTGACCCCTGTAGAGCTCAGATGCAGGCCATCCTTAGCAATCCAATCCCGTTTACAATGACTCCATACATCAATGAACCTGATACTGCGCTTTTCGCAAATTGACTTCAGTAGCAAGTTCATACACCTCGCACATTGATTTAGCCAGCTCCTATGCACTCCATACCTGGGAAGCAAACCAACCACTTGGACATTCGTCGAAAAGCTGGTTGCTTTATCCAACAGGGATTCCCATTCCCTAGAAAACTCCTCATTTTTACTGTGGCCTACGTCATTTGTTCCCACCCACAAAGTAACCATGTCCTCCTTATTCAATACTCCCTTCTTTTCAGCAACCATATTAACGTCTTTTACCCGAGCCCCTGGTAAACAACACCTAGCCACCTTACGCTTTACTCTCCCAACTGTGTTACCCACCTCCCTTACCATAGAGTCCCCCAAAATTACACCCTTAGTTTCCCAATCTAACTCCTCATTTGAAACTTCCCCCTGAATCTCTGGAACATTTATACCCTCTACAACTGGCCTACACCCTAATGCTGACTGGGCTTCCAAAACTAGCATCTTAAGTCTTAAGTCTGAGAGTTCAGCACATTTAGTACAAATATAATCCTCCTCAAAAACAGACTCATTTTCCCCCTTATACAGGCAGAACATATGACATAAATCACAAGAGATCCACCTGTCCCCCTTCCCACTCTTTACCTCTTTCATAATGCATATAACACCCATTTCTACTCAGTGAATATGTTCCGAAAGGCAAAACAGAAAGATAAAAATGCAAAAAAACACAGAATAAATACTAAAAACAGCAGTAAATAAACAGAGTTGCTACACCCAATAAAGCACACAAAATCAAAAACCAGGAGATCACCACATGTTAGGCTTAGCTCCAAAAAATGCAAAAACACTTCAAGAATACAATAACAGCAAAAATGAGCCCCCAAAACACAATAAAACTAAATTACATGACAAAAACCTTTAATTTTTCTGCATCAGACAAAATTTGTTCCAATGTCCCAAGGTAATTAGAACATGAAATATAATAGTTTTTAACTAATTTCATGCCAAAATTTAGGTGAGCCTTCAATTGGAAATTCATTGCTGATCAGACCATTGTTGAACAAAACTTTTATTCAAATGCATCTCAAATTTTCAAATTAATGAAGATATGATTTCCGCACACATCCATCGATGACTGAGATGGATTAGCTTTTTTTGGGCAAATTTTATGAATATAAAAGATTTTGAATAATGTTGAAATGAATATTTTTGCGTAAAACAAGTTAAACTAAAAAGAAGAAAATAAAATAATCGTTTAAAAAACTAAAAAAACACGCTTTCGTAGCAAAATGAACTAAAAAGTGAAAAATAATCTTTGGATGATAGTAGTTGACCAATCACTTAATTTCAACTTAATACAAAAAAGCGTGGGGGGCTTCTTATCAGTTGTCATGAATTTCTTCCATTTGTTGTCCAAGCAAAAATGTAAATAGACAGTTCCCCACGCTTTTTTGTATTACATTGAAATTAAGTGATTGGTCAACTACTATCATCCAAAGATTATTTTTCACTTTTTAGTTCATTTTGCTACGAAAGCGTGTTTTTTTAGTTTTTTAAACTATTATATTTTATTCACGTTATGTTTCAATGTTATTTCTCCCATTTCGCTAACATTATGTTTATGACAAATGATCATGATCATTGATTTAGATCATGAATCTAGAAGTGTTTGAAGAAGCGATCTGAGTCTCCGATCATTTATTATTTATTTATTTATTTAGAAGCTACACAGTTTCACATATGTAGCGGAATGCATGCTAAGCGCCTTGTCCCTTCGAGCACGACCATTATAATGTGGGTTGAAGAGGAGGAGCTGTTGCTTGTCATACTCTATTGCGAGCATGGAGGCGAACGCCAGATATTGAAATGAATTTAAACTTAACTGTGACCGTTCGTCATTGTTGACTTGACGCGCCGCGCCTCTTTTATCTCTCTTTTATCGTTGACATTTTTGTCCCGTTTTTAATTTCATTATAGCTTCCTATTTAGCTATATAGTTTACGCTTTGTGTCGCTACTATTCGTTTTTAGTATTATCTTTTGTATTCAATAGAAAACCCCCGTCAGTTAAAGTGCTGAAGTTTATTCTTCGAATGTTGGCAGAAGATAATGAAACAGTAAGCCACCGAACTTTTCTCAACTGCATCGGTATTTTTATGCCGATGGGAAAGTGATCGTAAGTATCTAATCTTTTCTGAAAATAAAAGTACCAAATTTTTTAAGTGTATATACATTCTAAAGTTCTTTGGGGCTGTCCATAAAAGATGACACTTTTTAAAACTTATTTGAACCCTTCTCCCTTTATCACACAGTGTCATGCTGCCTTGGGATGGAAAAAGGCCGTATCTGCAGAAATGAACTTTTTAGGTATTTGAGGAAATGCGTTTTTGATCTCATACCAGGGGGAGTGTTGAAATTTGATGTTTTTCTCACCTATTAAGTAGGACTCGACCGATGCATCGGCCTGGCCGATGCATCGGCGCCGATGGTTCAACAATTTAGCCATCGGCATCGGCGGCCGATGCTAACTTGCAGGAAACATCGGCCCATCGACCTTAAAAAACATCGAAAAGCCGATGGAATTGGCCGATGTTTTTGAAAAAAAAAAAAAGATCTTTATTGTTTTGCTTTTTAATGCAACGTAAAGGGAGTTATTGTTTTCATATAAAATTTTTTACTTAAATTTCAGTATGAATTTCTATTTCAGTCACCCCTGAAAGAGTTTTTAATACTGCATTCAGGTACCAAACAAGTTAATTATTGCGTTGTTTCTTGTGACTGGATGTACGTATGTATCTCTCATAAGCAGGGTTGGCCGGATTGGACCCAATTGGGTTGGACCCAATGGGTTTTTTTGAAAAAACCCATTTAAAAAAACCCATTATTTTACCCACTTTTGGGTTTTTTAAAATTTTCTGAGAATTTTTTTAAAAAATTAATTAATTTAAATACTTTTACAATTTAAACTCCTTTTTTAATTGTTCTTCACCACAGACAATGGACATAAAAATGAATTTTGAACTTTAATAGCATTTCTTAACTCTTAACGGCATTAAAAAAATACTTCAAATATTTGAAATAATTATATTTAACTTTTTTCTTTAACTGGTCAAAAATAACTCAAATTATCTTGACTAAGTCCTGTCACGTCTGATTTTCTCAATATTTATAGATTGTACCTACTCGAGCTAAAAGCTAAAAAGCTTTCATGTGAATTAGTTTCTGCAAACCAACACGTCACAAATCTCGAATAAACAAGGTATATTTTTTAGAAATTAACAGGTTTTACAAACGGTCGGACAGAAAACAGAATAGGATATACAGTATTTTCATTATCTTATGAAAAAGTTTAATATTTCTTACTCTGTACATAGAAATAGAAAAACGGGCAACATAAATTCAAAGAAATGTCTTGATTAAGCTGGAATTCAGTAAAAAGGGATTTAAACTATGTGAGGTTCTACAGTAGTTTTGCATAATAAAATGAAATACAATAAAGTAAAATGCAAAAAAAAAAAAAAGTAGTAATTAAAAGCGAACAAACAAACAATTGATTTATCACTCGAGAAGTAACTTTGCCTTAACTGTTGGTAATCATGGAAACTAAAAAATCTGAAACTTCACTACATTTGGGCTTGTAGTCTTTTTTACTTTTCTTTAGAAAATGCTGAATTTTTCAGCTTTTTTTACCCCAAGACATTTTTGTTCTTTGTCCATATACTTATGCTACAATATGCGACAAGTACCCCACATTTTTCCTAAAAAAAGACAAAAAACCCACATTTCTTTTAAAAAACCCAGCTTTAGTTGGGTTTTTTTTGGGTTTTATTTAAAAAAACCCTGGGTCCATGGGCTTTTTTAAAAAAACCCGGGTTTTTGCCAACCCTGCTCATAAGTCATAACTCAAAAATGGTAAGCTGTAGAAGGCTAAATTTTCGCACGTGGGGTGTGCGTACGTTCCAGTTGTGCACTTCCCTTTTTGTTTTCGATCAGGTGTTCTAAAAAGCCTATTTACTCATTTTTTGTGGCTATTAATTACTTATTTCAATGGAAATCTAATATAGCGTCTCAGACTGACGATCATTTGGTGATATATTGCCGAATTGGAGACCATGGAAACAAATATGAGATGGCGAAACCGGTTTTGTATCATTTTGTTAGATTCCCGCTGAACCGACGGTAATTTTTAATTTTTGGATATTTGTAATGGGCAGTTTTCAAAAGGTGGGAGCAAACACAGACCTCAACTTTGAAGCTTCAACACCAAATAACTTTCATTTTAATTAACTCAAAAATTTTTGAGTTAAATTATAATACTGTATAGAGACAAGAATTGACATAAATTATGGAAAAAATGCTCTTTAAATGCCCTTAAAAAATATTTTCTTTGCTAAAAGGCGCAATTTTGGACATACCAAAACGTTAACTGAGCAAATGTACCATTAAAGAAAAATTTTTTAAAATTATTTCCATACGTTTCAAAAAAAATTTAAAGGTATGAATCTTACACTGAATAATTTTTTGTTAATATTTTACACAAATAACAAAAGTAAAGACAGATTATTCACTTTGTAAACAATTTTAGAAAATAGTAAGTTTGAAATTTGATGCATGTCCAAAATTTACGATCTTTACAATGCTATTTTTTGAGAACTAAGTATATGATGTTTTCATTTTAAAGGTGTTTATCGAGCCTCAGAATCAAATTTTAATTGTTTAAAAGTGTTTTCATAAGCTTTTATGCAGTATCTTAGAAGAAAAATAATTTTTTTTAAACGTACATGTGAGATGTCCAAATGGCGTTACGATCTTGACGCCGATAAATTCTGTCCATTTATTCAAAATTTTTGATGATCTACTGTCTTCTAACCTCAATAAAAAAGGTTATTATAATGTTATCTTCTTTAATCCATTGGTATTTTGCATAATTAATATGTTACACATTGAACAATACATAAATTACAGTAGAAACATGGCTGCTTATGATCGAACCGAAAGCCATTTTGCGCTAAAATCGCCAAGCAAACCTCCGTTGGCGACAGCACAGTATACGATAAGCTAAAGGTTACTAGAGGGGAATTCCAATTTGACAAATGTAGTTTATCGTCAGCTGTACCAGTTTTGGCGCCTTTATCACCTGCGCTAGCATTTTTTCCCCCCCGCTTTTATTATTTTAGAATTCTTTTTCTCTTCTTTCTTTTGGAAACATAATTTAACGATCTCCAAATAGAAATACGAATTTCTTTCTTCAATAATTTTTTTAGACATCATTTTAATCCTTATGACATTAGAAAAAATATTCATTATTAAAACTGATGTCACTTTTTACAATTGTATTATTTTTAATTTGAAGCTTTTTTTTAACCTTGCATCAATTTCTTCAAAATCATTCTAAAACTTTATGATATGTAAGGAGCAGCATGTATAGCCATTCAAGTATTTCATTAATTATCCTCTTTATTATTAAATTGCAAAATTTAAAAAGTAGTAAATAAAATTTTCATTGGAAAAGTTAAAAATCAGATTAAGAGTTGTCAAAAATGGTGTAACTTACGTTATGATGATGTCCAAAATCCGTTACCTACAGGACAACAATGTCCAAAATCTGTTACCTACAGACTGCTGATTTAATTTGCTAATTAACAATTTTTACAAATACCTGCTGTCTCTTCATGTTCATATATTGTGTTCTAGGTATGCATACTATAGAATAAAATCAAAATTGATGTCAAATTCGAAAATTTTTGAAATTGCTCAAAGTTAACTTTTTTGTTCCCACCTTTTGAGAACTGCCCTAATATAAATCACAGTAATGCAGTCTTTTCTGTATCGTTTCGGCGGAACTACAAGTTTCGAGCCCGTCGAAATACATTTTGGGCCCCTATTTCTCTATCACAGAAGTTATAGAACATTTATCATAAGCATTTTCCTAACTCCTATACGGTGCCCCTTCGCCTTTGAGGCCTCTCGCACAATTGCAACATTTGCTAAATTTCGCCACTGCACGTCAAAACAATCTCGGGTGCAAGTTTTAAAAGGGTTTTTCTGCTCAATGTTTATGATAATTTTGAACTCTATTTTTTACGACTATTTTTTGTATTTCCGAGAACACTTGCGTGCCCCTCCTCCCACTCCCTTAATTTCTGAAATTAAACTCTAGTTGTACTTCTTAGTTGTTTAAAAGTTACACCCTTCATAAAATTAGAGATTTTTTTTTTCAAGTTTCATCTATTGTTTAGGAAGAATTTAGAGTATTAATGCAAGAAATTAATTAAAAAAGTTTTGAAAGGTGACATAATTCGAAAATCAAAGGGACTTACGAATTTTTTCTTCGGAAGTGCTGAAGTAGATTCGGAAACTCTTCCGAGGCGTTGGTGGTAGCGGTTCTGTACTAAAAATATGAGGCCGAAGTTGGGACCGAAGTTTAATGTTGTGAGTTACTCCAAAATCAGAGGGTGACCCCCCTAACCCACCCTCGTCGTTTCAAGCATTTCTTAAATATTAAGCGATTATTTATTTTGGTCAAGAAATGTCATTTTGCGTATTTCTTATACTTGTTTCACCTATATTTCGTAATGCGCCATCTTTTTTGCATCATTAATAGCGATCGATATTTTTTTCTCTTGTAAGTAACTATTTTTATGTATTTTTATAAAATCAATGAATAAGTTATTTTCGTTTTCATCATATGTTTAATAATATGTTATAGAAAAGTTTCAAGGATTTTCTAGTATGCAATTTTTTCAATTTCAGAAAGTTATTGTTAAATTGAAAAATTTAATTTGAACTTGTTTGTAGTGCTTCATAGAAGATTAAACAATCAAATTGTTCAATATTACGTGTGCAAACATCAGATCAAGTAGCATATGTATTCCGTTATTAACTTGGTGTAAATATTGAGTTTATTTATTGTAGCTGCGTTTTAAGAACCTCGCTCTTTTCATGGCTATTTCTTTTTTCCGCAAAATTTATGTCACTGTTATAGCTTTTATGAAAAATGCAAACTTTTCTATTCATAAATTTTAAACAAGTATAAGAATATTCCTATAATGATTTAATATTGTAATTTATCTGCTACCTTTTTTGTTTAATTTGATGACTAAAAAATGTCTATGTGCAATCTTTCCACTTTAATTCCGCAATTTGTTGACGGTTTCATAGTTTTATTCTTTTTTTTTTTTTTTTTGAATGGTTAAAAAAAATAATTTAATGTTTTCTAACTATGTTTAGTGAACCTAATCCATACATTATTACAATATTACTGAAATCTTAGTTATATGGTCAATTAAAAAAAAGAAATCAATTGGTTATAGATTGTACGTAGAACGATCCAAAAGTTCGGGGGACAAGCTGTATAAAACCTTACCCAGAATAGTTTACATTACCAAAACACATCTAGCTTCAAAAGGTCACCTTGAGGGACTATGTACTACTTCTGCCAGTGTTCGTATAACTTTTGGAAACACTCCTGGAAGCCATTTTTTGCTACCTTCTGTGATGCAGCTTTATCTTCTCCTGAATTAAGAAAGCGGCGTCCATGCAAATGTTTTTTTGCTGGGAACAGGTAAAAGTCACACGGAGCTAAGTCCGACGAAACGTTATGTTATCTGTTTGTCATATCAGAGTATTGACCAATCGAACCGTGCATCTTCAACATGAAAATCGCCTTCTTCCCCACGATGAAATTAAATCATCAACGCAAGAGACCTTACAGGAGGTTGCGATAAATGTCTTCCAGGAGTCCTTCTAAAAGCTATACGAACGTTGGCTAAAGTGCATAGTCG
Source organism: Uloborus diversus (assembly GCF_026930045.1). Classification (NCBI taxonomy): domain Eukaryota; kingdom Metazoa; phylum Arthropoda; class Arachnida; order Araneae; family Uloboridae; genus Uloborus; species Uloborus diversus. Next base: position 191,178,657 of record NC_072734.1, read on the forward strand.
TTCAAGGTGACTTTTGCAGATAGATGTACTTCGGTAATGTGAACCATTCAGGGTAAGTTTTTATACAACTTGTCCTCGAACATTTAGACACATACTACGTACGTATGAGTTTTCAACTTACTATTTCATAGCGTTTTTCAGTGACGCAAGTTTAAGCGCATGAAGACATCACAAGAGAATTTGCGATAATTAACTACACACACAGAGAGACACACGCCTACGTGTATGCACAGGTCTACGCACACTCAAGCCTACACATGCATGCGCGCCTACACACACACACACACAGCTATACACACGTAACCGCCCGGGAGAAGGGGCAGGTTTGGGGGGACAGGAGCCGTTTCTAGAAACAATAACTCCAATGAGTAGGGTCCTGTCGCAACTCGTGATTGCGAAAAACATAATTTGAATTAAAAATATCAGAATTCAAATTTTTTTTTTTACTTTTTTTTTTTTTTTTTTTGCCATCGGCAATCGGCCTTTTGGGGGAAAACAATCGGCCAACAATCGGCATCGGCCCATCGGCCAAAAAATGCCATCGGTCGAGCCCTACTATTAAGGTGAACTACAACCGATGACAAAGAATGCAAAAAAAATAAAATGAAATGTGTAGATACTGTCTTTTATTTTCCCACCGCAGTTTACTTCATCTTACCCGCTTCCCCCTCCTTGCCTCAGGTGAGGCTATATCACATAATTATGTTTTTATAAAAAAAAGTATAGATTTCAACCAAATGTGAGACCAACCCTCTTGTTTACCCCTCCTTCGCTCTTGTCCAGAGTTGTTTTTTTGAGTTTCAAAACCTGTTTTAGGCATGACATATCTAAAACCTGACAAAATCTCAAATACCTGTCTGCGTTAGAAATGACTGTTGGTCCACTGGTCCCAGCCCAGTGAAATTTGCCTCGAACCACCATAAAAAATAATCAGTGGTCTGTGAGACCACCGCTGGCTGCTGATCAAAATTGGCTAGAAAAAAATTTAAAAGACCGATGATTGGCTATTTATTATGCCCTGAAACTAAGCAAAAATGGTCAAATTAAGTTCTCAAATTTCTGGTAGTCGATTTTAAGGGTTGCCTAATGAAATTGATTTTCAAACTGTACACTTCACTATGACATTAGGATTTAAATGTTTTATTGCCAAACAAAAAATTTCAAATTTTGAAATATTAAGTTTATTAAAAAATTCTCATTAGTAGAAGAATGTTTACTCTTTGCTTAGTAGCTTTGCATTGTTAGTTTACCATTTCAAGCTTAATTCGCAATACAGTAATTTTGCAGTTTCAAGTACTTATGTCTGTTGTTGGGCTAAATGCCTTTATTTTTGTTTCTTGAAGGATTTCACCAATATTGTTTAAAAAAAAAAAAACATTTTGTGACTTACCTTTTGCCATTCCGGGGAAAAACCTTGCGCGGGAAATCCCATCCACCTGCCACCGACACTCAAATGTCCGAGTTTGAATCGGAAATGTTCGGAAAAATATGTGGCACGCTATGATTGGTTGCCGTCATTCGGCAGGCGTCGGTAAACTTCCGACAGAGCACATGTCGATCACATGAGGAAACCATGTTGAGGTGTTAAGTGCTGAATGTCAAATTAAATAAGAATTGTGCAACCTGCAAGCTGTGTTTTCTCCGAGTTGTGTTGTTCTTGCAATATGCAAATAACGTAACGTCACATTGTTATGTGCAAGGTCGGATCTGGCTATAAATACTCTGACCTGCCGTAGCTCGATCGCTACTTTTCTTTTGCTCGTCTCCTCGTCTTGTGTTGTTGGTGTTTGTAAATGTGTTTGTCAATGTCACCATAAGTTTTTTGCTACTGGCCTCTTAGGTGAGGTCTGATCTTTTCCGAATGAGTCACCGCTGATGTCTTCAGTTTGGAAAGCGCGTGCTGCTATGACGTCTATAAAAGTGAAAAGTTATAATTGAATCTATGTGGGACGTTTAGTCTCCGAGGAGAAGGATCGTGTCCATCTTCGATATTTTTCCCTGATGTGGGTCGTTTGGTCTCCGAGGAAAGAGGATTGTGTCCATCTTCGATATGTTTTTCTCCTGATGTGGTGAACTTTGCTCACAAGGTATGAACTGACCTGCCTGCAATTCTGGTGGAAATTGCTATGCCGTCCATCTACCTGTGAGGTGTCACTATGGAACAACAACAGGACTTTTGATACCTGCATGGACTCATTGTAAGATCTCTTTTTTAATTTTTCTTCGGAGAACCAAATCATTGTGTTGTAATCATTTTCTCAATATATGTTAAATAAATGTTTTTCAGTGTAAAGAATGATTCATGTTTTATTTTCTTCGGGCAGACCACTCCCTCAAATTTTTAGTTGGAAATGAGTTGCCTAATTTTCAGCTTAGCTGTAGGCCATTAACCTCAAATTATATCCAACATCTGTATTAATAGCCACAATTAACTGTTTTATTTAATGTTTAATAAATTAGTTCAAAATGAAAGTTAGGATTTAACTTAATAAATATAATCATGAAGTGCAAGTAATTTAAGGTGCAAACATATTACTGTTTACTTTAAAACAGTAAATTTAATTTTTTTATTAACTCTTGTCTTCACAAAATACACAAAAGTCCACTGGAGAAAGATGCATAACAACCACACATTGATTTGAAGAAAAGGAAAAACAAATTCTGTGTGCAAAAATTGTTATTAAATAAGTCCTGTTTCATTCAACAATGTTTAATTTTTCCAAAAGCAGTGGTTGCTTTCAGGCAATTGCTGTAAACGCTTCATTTTCGATAAATTTTTGTACATCAAAGAAGAACCATCTCTAGTAATAGTTCAGCAGTATTTGGTGAGCATAAACTCAGCCCATTGACCCTCATATCTGCATTCCATTACAATGATATCTTGATGAAACCTTTCCTTATGCTCATCTCTGATAGCTTCACACTTTTTAAGCAAAATATCTTGGAAGAAGTAAACAACAGAGTTTCAGAGACATATCATTCATCAATGGTCACAAAACTTCCGTAGCGATTTTTTTCACCAACTGCATTTAGTTCTCATCTTCTCTTCTGCTTAAAAATACTTGTAATACGTTTAAAAGCTTTCTTTGTTCTTCAGTTTCAAATTTGTTTTTCAGAAACAGAGATTTTCATTGTTGCACGTACTTTAAAGCACCGTTAAAAATACTCTCTAGATCTTAACTTCAGTATACAGTCGGACCTCCATATATCGAAGTAGCAAATTGCCGGGAAAAAATTCAATATATAGAAATTTCGATGTATAGAAACAATCTTATTTTATCATAAAAATCTCCTAAAACATTAAAATTAAAGCTAGTTTTCGTGCATGAAACCCAATTTCTAATTTGTACGAGCATCGGATTAAACGAAAGTTAATAACTGAAAAATTAACAGAAATTACATTTTTGTGCCTTCATACATCTTGATTCTTCCGCAGTTCAACTTGATTCGCAACATGAGGGGTTTTTTGTTTTGACAATGTAATCGAGAGAAAAGTAAAAAATCAATCTACTTAACTTGAATGATTTTTACTGAAGCTAAAAAGACTAGGAATGATAATCAACAGACAAAAAGGATAACTTGAAACTGATTGTACAGTGTTACTGGTTACAACTAAGATTTGAAATAAACTTGAGGGAATTTAAGAACTCCAGAACGGAACAACGACGTATCTACACGTACCCCTCAAACGCAGATTCTTATGAGTTTCTTAGCAACCTTTAGTAAACATAATTTTCTCACCTAACCTTCATTTTTCATGAGACAAACAGTCTAAAGTGTAAAAAAAATCTACGAATGTCTCGAATTTTTTTTCGATATATAGAGATTTTTTCGATATATAGAAACAATTTTTCTATGTACTGAACATTGAAATTTGCTCGGATTTCGATATATAGAAAATTTTGATATGTGGAAGTTCGATATATGGAGGTTCGACTGTATCTTGAAAATTCCCCTTTAAGATGTTCTTGGAAAACCATCTTTGTTCACAGCTTTCACAAAAACCTTCATTATTCCCAGCAGAATGAGCCTGGGTGGAAGCAGAAATGTGTGAGTATACTAGAGGCTGATTTTGGGCTTTTCTCTTCCCAGAATTAAAATTTCTTGAAGTCCATTTCGGTTTAATGTTGCGAGATCTTCTATCCCAACCAGGGGTCAAAGTTTAGAAGACAGTCAGTCAGTCCCATGGGGGCAGTGTTGCCAGATTGGGGGAATTTTCCCCATTTTAGGGAAATCTGTTGCACTTTGGGGAAATGGGTTTTGAGGGGAATTCTTTGGGGGAAAATGTTTTTCTTGGGGAAAACCTGGGGAAAAAAAAACCTCGGGAAAAAAAATTGTGATTAAATTTGCGTCTTGACATCTGGTAGTTACATTCAAACAGCATTGGTTTAGCTTTGCTCAACTTTATGGAATTCGCATTTCGTACCATGTGGAATATTATGCCACGGAATTTGCATTAATAGTTTTGCGTGAGTTACTAGTTGATACGTGACACAGGCAAAAATAAGTGAATGGAGAATGTTCTTGGATAAATATATACAAAAATCATAGTTTAAATGCACATGCAGAAGCAGAGCAGTAAATGCGAGTAGAAAAAAATACTTGGTTATTTCTTATCTCTCGATCATGCGCTTGTATTTATGACTAGTGGCACCCGCACATCTTTGCCCGTAGTAGAAAATTAAAAGGTATTTTGGTTCCCCTGTATATTTACAAATAATGCATGATGAATTTCTAACCAATTGGCTTTCCCACATTACGGTTCCACATTATGGTAACTTGGTAATTTAGTCGTCCATCTTATGATAATTTTGCAAGGGAAAATGTTCTTAAAATTGTAGTAGAAAAAGAACAAAATCGAATTTTTGAAAAATCGCATAAAGGTGCACACCCCCATGCTACAAACTGATTCTTTGCCAAATTTCATGAAAATCAGTCAAGCGGTCTAGGTGCTATGCACGTCACAGAGATCCTGACAGAGAGAGACTTTCAGCTTTATTATTAGTAAAGATAAAAAAAGATAAAGAAAAAAAAAAAGACAAAAATGGGAAGAAAAAATAGTTGGGGAATTTTATAAGAAAATTTGGCTATTTGGGGAAAAAACATTTTTTCAAGAGACAAAAATATCAGCGAGAGTCTATTCGTTTTATAAAAGTTTTAGTGGAAAAATAATTTTTGAATTGGGGGAATTTTGATAGAAAACATCGCTTTTTGGGGAAAAGTTGGGAGGGAATTGGGGAAATCTGGATTTGACCATCTGGCAACACTGATGGGGGGTGCTTTTATTTGCCAGGAAAAAAAGAGCATTTGTTAAATTTCACTACTCTATTTTGCTCTGTATCTTGAAAACTAGAGCTAATTTCAACATTTTATGGTGATTTTCGTGTTTAGCGAGGCAAAATACTACAGAAATAGCTATTTGTTTTAAAAATCAGGTGCAGTTTTGGTGTTGTCTAGTGAATCAATTCATAATTTGCTGTCAATTTGCTACAGGGGCATTCCACGGTATTTTGGACATTATGTAGAGTCCGTAACGTGACCTTTTTTGCCATAACTTTTTAATTTACCGTTTGATTTGAAAATTGTTTTAATTTGAGCTGGTGTGTTGGTAGAAAAAGATCAAAATAAAATAATATGCTAATCAAACAGTAAATTAAAAAGTTATGGCAAAAAAGGTCACGTTACGGACTCTACATAAATGTCAAAAATACCTTGGAATGCCCCTACACCTAACAGCTTTTTTTTTAAAACCAGGTTTTGCTGAAAAATATCGGTTTATATATATATCAGGATATGTATCCAATGTTTATTTTGAAAATATCATGATATTTTGATATTTTTGATATTCATTTTTTGAGCTACGATACAAGCAGCATAAAAACATATAGATTAATCATATTAATGTTATTTATTTGTTGTTAAAAGGAACCAGAAAGGCAATATACTAAATTTGTATTATGTAAATTGATATTTTATTATAAAATATAATATAATATTATCATTATCACTATTTTCGTATTTATAAAATTTAGTATAGCTTAAAAATGCCTTTAAAAATTAAAAGTTGGTCAGAAAAAAGAAAAATGCCTTATGGCTGTGCACAAACTAAGGATTATTTTTATTTCTGAATTTTCTAATTTGTAAAATAAGCTAACAAAATGCTAATAATGCTAGCAAGAGAAAAAAAAAGTAATAAAGCAGCTTATGCTTAAGTGTGAAGTGAAAAAGGAGGTGCTTGAAATGAGCGCAAGCATCGAGACCACTGATCTATTGTATTATCACCGCTTTGACCACTAGTAGAGCATACAGCATAATAACAGAAACAAATCTCAGCAGTTGCTTAACCGAAATAGCAGGCAGTTCCAAGGGATCCACACAGCGGTATCCCAAGTGTTCAAATCTTTATGCAGAATAAATAATCGCATTCACACAGTAACATGGATTGTGTTTTCTTCTGCCCAATTGCATCCTCTACACGATGGGTCGTCAGTAGAGCAATCATCAGATTAAGATGTCTATTAAGGGAGCAGTGTCCAGTTAGTAACCTTTTAATCTCTTTCCCGCTCAAATTAAGCAGTTCTCTGGATCTAAACCGGGGAGACTGCTGGTTGGCCTGTCTCTGAGAGTTTAACCCCGGGGGTTCCATACATGGTCAAGTTACTTCGGTGACAGGAACAAGGGACTCTCGGGGAGTGATGTCTCTGAGAGTCAGACTGAAGCCACCTACCATAAGATTCACCCATAAGTAGGTTCTTTGCAGTTAGCTAATTGGAATAGCCAATTAATTGTCTACAATGAGACGAGGAACCCAGTATAGGGAAACCTTATTGCTGTGAGCTAGTCTTAACCCGTTCGCACCCAGCGTCACGCGGACGCTACGCAACAATTCCTCTCTTATCAGCCCACCGGCACGTATCCGCTACGCGCTCTGATCGACGCTGACGTCCCAGTGTCACATATACGCTTTCTCGAAATGGAACGATTAAATTGAATATTTAAACGATAATAGATGGCGCTAAACGGCTATAACTTTGATCATATTCGAGTCACATGGTATTTGACCTTCATGTACACGCTTTAGTTTCTTATTTGGACCTCTCAATGGGATAGATTTTTTTTTTATGTAAACAACAGTGAATCACTGCGCTGCGCATACGATTTATCAGGTCTCAATTGCTCTTGTTTATATCTTTGCTTCTCTTTTTTGTTACGAGTAATTGAAAGAGATATACATCTAGCTGAATAAATTATGGGGGAGGGGAGGAAGGTTAAAATATTTTTGCGTATGTGTTCCAGACTTTTGGGATTCCCCGTTCGATGAGAGTACAGGAATGATTTCAAGCGGCACTGAAGTTTATGATTATTTTTGAATCCTTTCTGATATTGTTCTTCTTTATTTATTCTTTTTTATTTGGAGACTGGAACATTGCAATAAAAATGGTTAGCGAAGTGAGTGAAAGGGAATGTTTTCGAGAGAATTATGAAGCAATTTTGAGACTTGTTGCGTGGGAATTTAACTAGTTTAAATTCGTTGACTTAAGTTGTTTTAATTAAAATTACATAAGGAACATATTTTTTTGCTACATTTCTTTTTCTTTGATTGCACATTCACGATGTCTTACTCGAACTTTGTTTTTGTGCACATATTATTTAACTTTGTGCACATAGTTAAAGTTTTAGTATTCTACTTATTTCACTCCCTTCTAATAATGTAATAGTCTTTATATTAATAATTAGTAATCAGTAGTACATTGTTTAAGCAAATTTAAAATATCAAGTCATTATTTTGAAATGCTGATTTTATATGAATATTTTTGCTCAGTTAGGCTTAACTGCTGTAAATGCTCGGGCCGATGGCGGCGTTCCATTTCGGAACGTTCGGTCCCGTAGCTGTGCTTCGTTTTCCATGCGCTGGTCCTCAAGGGGTTAACCTCATCAGCATCAAAAATTTTCACAAACATAGAAGACATGTTCCTCCTGGGTTCACTCTTTGCACTTGGTACATTGTATCCACACTTGTGAAATGCCCAAAATTTATCGTGACCAAATGCCCTGCATTTGTTTTTATAATGGTTTCAACAACTTTTAAAACTAACCAAACTTTTAAATAAATACAGTAGTGTATTTCTAATTAACTGAATTACAGAAAACTATTTTAGGGGGGTCATGCTGAAGAATACACCACCTCCACCCAAGAACAAACCCACATTTTTTTTGTCTGATAAATTTAGGATACTGATAAGAGGTCATTAAAAAGCACCAAATTGGATAGGAATAAGGCAACTAATTTTAGATTAATGTTGCAAATTAAGGTCATAAGCAATGAAACGAAGTAGTTGTTCAAATGTTTACTTTCAAAAATGATTATTTATTGAAAAGAGAATGTAATCATTTACATTTTATGCATGAAGTGTTTGAAGACAATATAGTCGGAAACTGTTGTCGACGGTTTAGGGGGGAGGGGGGTCATGACCCCCGCCCCTGGCAGTGACGTTGAGCAGCTTGAGTTGGTTGTAAATTTTTCCTCTACCCTCGCAATTTCGCCCAAATCGACTTGTGACGAAGTACTCCGTTCTCCTTTACTTTGAAATGCTGTCTCGTCCATATCATCAAACGTCGTCTCCATCTGCTAACAGTTTGCCTCTTCGCTGGACCAAACAAATGAAAAGAGCATGGGGAACGAGTCTTGGCTGTGATACAGATGCTGTAGTACTTGAGCCATCTTGAACAGATGACAAGGACATTAAACATGAAGTCCAGATGAAACAGCAACCCTAAGAATTTAATGTAGCTGGAATGGGGGGCTATGATAAAACGGAGTGATATCTACATCAACCTTATTTGAGATAATGTGGAAATTAAAAATGGTTACCAAGTGAAAAATTATTAATTTACTAGCTGCATTGCCCGGCTTTGTACAGTCTACCTCAATAACAAAAGTTGTGTCAGGTGACGCAAGTTCAACAATCAGGCTTCAATTAGAGAAAAAAAATACTGTAAAATTTCCTGTCAAAAGAATCATTCTTAGAGAGAAAATGGCAAATCAAAAATTCCCGAATAAATTAAATGCAACCCTTTATAAATACAACTAAAATCCTGAAAAAAAGAAAAGATAAATCGCCAAATAATAATCAAAAAGGAAAATTTTTACCTCTATACAAAAACAAAATTTTATTTAGTCACAGTCGAGGAAAAAAAAAGTGGCAATCTTCTTAATGGTTTTATTCACGCTAATTAAAAATGAGATCGCGCAAACGATAATTTTCCGATATAAAAATGGGAAATTGCTGTTCGTTTATTCTTAACTAGTGGTACCCGCATGGCTTTGCCCGTAGTAGAAAATTAAAAGGTCATTTGGTTTGCTTGTATATTTACAAATAATGGATGATGAATTTCTAGCCGATTTCCTATGTAAATTTGCTCGTCCATGTTATGGTAATTTGTTCATCCTTGTTATGATAATTTGCTCAATAAAATGTTTGAAAAAAATTGGAGTAGAAAAAGAGCAAAATCAAATTTTCAAAAAATCGCTTCCAAGTGCTCACCTTTATGCTACAAACTCATTTTGTGCCAAATTTCTAGTACAGTAGAAATAGGGGTCAGACCCAAACATCCAAAAAAAAAAGTTTAAACCAGTTGCAAATTGTTTACTACCTTCCCAATAAGAACAGTTAAAAAGTCCCATCCCATAGTGTGCGGGTTTCGGAAATGGGGGGCATTTAAAAATTGCGGGTATTTTTTCTTAATTTTTAGAGTGCATTTCAAGTGGGAATTTAACCTCATGCTAAAATGAAAAGCGTTAAATTAAAGGCGTTTAGCCCCAAGAAGTATGACACAACTCACCAATGGTACAGAGCCCCCCCTCTCCCTGTAAAATGAAGCAGTACCCCTAAAACCCCTCCATACATTTCAAGCGGATATATTATTTCATGCAAAGTAAAAGTTAAAAATCAAGTGTGTCCATCCTCCTAAAGCGATGGCACACCTCCTCCCAAAGCTACAGACCCCCTCCCCAAATAAAAAAAGAACCCAATCCCCCCCCCCCTCACTTTTTTCCGTTTCAAGTAGGAGTATTATTTCATGCAAGTTTAAAATTCAATTAATCAGGACTGTCCATCCCACAAAAACAGTGGCTCCCCTCTCGAAACAAAATATTATACTTAAAGGTTACCCCCCCCCCTCTCTGATGGCACCATGCCTGCCACACTTTCGTCCAGGAGACGGAATTCCGTCGTTTCAAAAATTTCGGCCATCAGATTTTTTTTTCGTTTTGTTTGAAAAAAATCAGTTTTGAAAAATCCTTTTCATATTTAAATTAAAAAAAAAGGAAAAACAACTGTTTTACCTTTCTTTTTGTGGCTGCATTTTGAAGTCCCTCCATTGTTGATGCCAGGATGGAGGCTTAAATCTTGCCTAAACGTTGGGGAAGCGAGTGTCATTCCTTTCCTACTTTTTTTCCGTTTTCAAAATGATTTTTATAGATAAAACAAATCTTTCACATTGAACGAATAAAAGATCTGAAAGTTATCTTTTGAAAAAAAATCTTTCAAAAGATAACCTGTTCCCCCCCTCAAAGAATAACTAAATAAGTTACTCAATCTGTTAATTTCAACCATTCTTATATTAATCTGGAGAATTTTGTTAAAGTTTTTATCGCAACGCTACTTATAGCCACGAATCTCATACCTGAATTGTTTTTAATTACTATTTTTTCTTGTATGAAATATGAACTATTTATGTAACATGAACTATACAATCGGAAGCTTTTTTCTGCAGTAGCAAATAGTAAGTTTTTTATTGTATTTTATTATTATTTTCTTTTTCTACTTTTACCTCCTAATAATCTTAAATAAAAAATAACATATCATTGTCTAGGTTTTAATTTTTACTTAATCTTACAATTTGGTTTTACTATATAGTTACAAAATCAAAAATTAGCATTATGTTAGCGCTTAGTTTCTTTATGTCAAAAACATAAAATAAACTAAGCGCTAACATTTTGGTGTCATGAAATGGAGCCACGCGCTTTTCAGTCCTGGCCAATTTTTAGAGTGGCATCCATGGGTGACACATTTGATTAAATGGTCAGAAAAATTACCCTGAACTGTTTTTTTTTCTTATACAGTGAAACCTGTATGTAACAATTCTGTCTATAACAATAAACCTGTCTGTAACGATATTTGCCTTGGTCCCAGAAAAATGTCAGCATGTATAATCAAACTATCTATAACAATATTTTTTTAGATCCCAACAGTATCCTTGTAGACAGGTTTTACTGTACTATATTACTTTTTTGCAGTATTTAAAATGAAAAGTTTTAGTTTACGATATATATACAGGTACATGCATGCCTCAAATACGTCATCAGATTGAGATTAACTCTCCATCACAACTGGAGTTTTCAACTGATTTCTCCTAAGCTTGTAACAAAAAGTCTTCATTATCAAGATCTTTTTTGGTATCTAGATCCTCGGCAAAATCGTTGTTGTTGCAGCTACGTCTAACAGAGTTTGTGCATATAGCAGAGCACTTCAGTCCACTTTAAGACTTTTCAAACATTCACTATATCCAATGAACACCTCAGAGCAAGCACAAGATATGAGGTACAGAAAATCTCTAGAGCAGAAGGCTTGGCTGTTGCAATAGAAGCCAGATGATATTTCTGCAGTGTTTTCTCCTTCTTCGTACCCATCAAAAATGACACTAGCTTTCTCATATTTAGTACTAGTGACATCTACACTGCATTGCTGGCATATTTCCTTGAAGCCTGCAGATCATTACCAAAAAAAAAAAGCCATGATGGAGAAGGTATTTCCAATCGATAACGTATGACACCAGCTGTTTATTTTTTGATGGTGGATGGATCTTTTGCTTCAAGTAATAATACTTTAACGATACAAGATTTCTTTCCTTATCAAACCAGATTCGTCGAATACTGATGGAGGATCAGTGCATAACTCGTACTGGAAGTTTATTATTCCTTCCTTACTTTCCTTACATATCCTGTGGTGTAAAAGATGGTTTGGGTTTACAGATCTTAAAGATAGTAACTACTCTTGTAACAGAAACTAGAGACTTTACTGCATACTTCCTTTGCAAAGAAATGCTACTTAATTTTTTGCCTTCAGTTTCCTTTTATCTTACTACCCCAATGTTAAATACCTGATCACAACCAGGCCCGACTCTCTTGGGGTAGGCTACCTAGGGCAGCAGGTTTTGGGGACAGCAAATTTCGAAATTGATTTTTTTTTTTAAAGTATGAATTTGTTTCAACGTGTTAAGATTCACTGATTCAATGCTAAATAATAATAATGACAGTAATAATAATTTAAAGTGTGTACCAGTGCTTGGATATGCAAAACATAGTTCATAATTGAACTCGAAATTCAGTTTACCTTTAGAGACGGCATATTGCACGGTTTTAAAACCATTTGAAAATATTAATATCTGTTTCAGCGACATAAGATGCACTACTTCTACGTTAATAAAAATATAATTTGAAGTGTGTACCAGTGCTTGGATATGCAAAATCCAGTTTGGAATGTGACTAGAATCACCCTTTAATTCTAAGTATTTTACTATTATTTTTATTTTATTAAAATATCATTATTTTATAATAGTATTATTATTATTCAATTCGACACTAGTCAATATCGCCTTGAGCGGCAGAACTACTAGAGCCGGCCCTGATCACAACTCACCTTATTATCAGTGACTGACCAGTCTCAGCGAGCAATATCAGTACCAATTTGAGTCAATAGTCAATACCCGTAGAGGGAAAAGAAACTTCTGGTGGCTTTAGAAACAGATTGTGAGCTACAAACTGGGGGACAAAAAAATGTAAATATTTAGCATTCTACTGATATATTGCTCATCAAGGGCAACCATATGCAAAATTTTAAGGGAGGGCTCAGATATTTTTTCCATGGTTTAGCAGGATATTTTCCCGATAGAAACCGTTTTCAGTACAGATTAGAGTTATTAAAATTTGACATTTTTAATAACTTATTCATTAATGGCTAGAGAAGAAATGTTTTATATTTTTGCAAAGAAAAAAGTACTAAGCGCGAGGAAGTTCTAATTTCAAGGAGGGGCTGAGCCCCTCCCCCTTCCCCCCCCCCATATGGGCGCCTTTGTTGCTCATTGCTCTCATCAAGACTTGTGCTATCGATGAATCACTACAAGTTCTGGACCACCAAAATTTGTCACTGCATTAGATCTTTGGGTAGTCTGATGTAGCACCTTTATCAAACTTTATTATCACATGTACTCAAAAATTTCAGACAGTGTTGCAAGTATATATGTGCATATTTTGTAAAATTTACATAACCGGCTGCGTAAAAGAGGCAGCTTGGTGTTTACAAACGAGAACCCCCACCGACTTAGAATTTCAGCATTGCCCGTCTCACTATTGGCGATTTCGGTTTATCCCCTCATTACAGTGGTAGCAAAAGTTAGTAGAAAAGCTGAAGTAAATTAAGAAGAAGGGGGGAAACTTAGTCAGTTTAGTTTTTTTGTGGGGGGGGGGCTGCACAGGGACAGTTTTAGACATCACTCCAGCGCTCTTAACAGTTAAAGAACTCCAGTCACAACTAAATTGGTTACAGAGCTCGCTTAGACCATTTTAGAATGAGCCTTCTGACATTACTATATCATTGTGTGGCATTTTGTACTTAGGGGCCATTCATTAATTACGTAAGGATGACTTTGGCAATTTTTGACCCCCCTCCCCCATGTAAGGGTACGTAAGATTTTTTTAACCCCCCCCCCCTCCATTCTTACGTAAGGTTCCATTTTGTTTTTCAAAATAATAAAATAATGAATCTTACATCACTGGAATCATTGTTGAAAAAATTTTAAAAAACTTTTTGTGTAACGAAATATTTACTAAAAAGTTGAAATCTAGGTTAAATGTTTTTTCGACATTTTTTTTAATGTTTATGATGCGATACTAATAAAATATAAAACATACCAAACAGAGTGTGATTCATTCATTATATTTTACACCATTCTTTGTAAAACAAATAAAAACAGCTCATCCTAATATGTTTCTTACCTTCCAGCACAAATGAAATATGATCCCTGCTAAACCACTTAACCGCGCGATTTCTAATATAAAATATAGACTTTGAAAATCTTGCATAAGAATTTGTTTAACCCCCCCCCCCCCTAAGTAAGGATATGTAGAGATTTTTCCAACCCCCCTCCCCCTCAGGACCCTTTGTAGTTAATGAATGGCCCCTTAGGAAAAGTATAAATTAGTGAGATTTGTTAGTGAACTTCACTCAATCATTGATTTTAGAATGCAAATTACAGGTATTCATCCAGAATAAAAACCCCCAAAAAAGAAACACTCCTTGAAGAAACTGCCTTAAAAATTCCAATGACGCAATCTGCGCCATGGAACCCCCCCCCCCCCCCCCCGGCCTATGCACCCTCGTTAATTAACATTTTTGTTTATCAGAGTTTAATATTTTATTACTTTAGAGCATGGTTTCTACGATTTTTCAATAATTTTTTTAAGTAATAGAAATTTTGTTAAACAGAGGATTATTTTGCCCCCTCCTTTTTTCCCCCCAAAATCGAACGTGCAAAATGCTGGGATTTTTTGCCTGTTCTTGCTAGAAGGGTAAGAAGTAATTTGCAACAGGTATAAACTTTTTTTTTTTTTTGGATGTTTGGGTTTGGCCATTTTTTGTCCTAATTTTACTGTACTATTCATAAAAATCGGCCGAACGGTCTAGGCGCTATGCGCTAGACAGAAATCCAGACACACGGACTTTAAGCTTTATTATTAGTAAAAATTCTCTTTTCTCACTTTTTTAATGACATCACTCGTAAATTTGCCCCTTTACTCAACAAAATAAATAGTAATGAATACATTTAATATTTTTATTATTATTATTATTTTATTGTGTTGCTAAGAATTTAATAATTTAAAATGTTTTCTTTTTTGTGTGTAGGTGCTTCTTTATGCCCAGTTCAGCTCTTTAAACTAGACATCGCATCATAGACATCAGGAGATTCAGTTTCGATGCAAGTGATTTTCAAACCTTGAACATTTTTCGGTATAGCAATGCTGTCTTTTGAAAGAGGACATTCATCATTACACTTCTTTATAGTGTGAAATAATGTTTTGAATCTAAGAATACTTCTTGAACATGGCCTGTGTATAAACACCTCTCACACAAGGTCCCTTAAATTACAGAATACAAAAGTCTTATTTATATGTTTTATGAAAACTTGCCACTTAGGGCATAAATTTAGAGTCATCGAGAAAGAGGTGCCTTTGACAACTGACGTTTTCTTTAGATTGTTGATAAAAATCCATAACCTTAATAATATTCTCAAATACTCGGCAAAAGATATGTAATCCATTTTTTAGACACGTATGCTGTACGCTACTAAAATTTTGAGATTCATAAGCCGAACTAAACCAAATTTGGAAGCACATTGCATTTATGTAATAAAATTGAACAAACCTTAGGATGCGCTTTTGGGATATTGCTTTATGTAAAAAACTATCTTCATATTAACTCAGAAAAATAAGAAGACGCATTTAGCGTTTATGTAATGAAACAGCATATTATTGAACTTGCCTTAGAATCTGCCTTTGAGCTATTGCTTCATGTGAAAGATACTCTTTAAATTATTTGGACAAGACTGTTCTATAAAAGCAAACTCAAATATGCATAAAACATTGTGCACTGAGGAGAAACCATATGCTTGTCGTTATTGTAAAAAAACATTTTTTCGAAATTCAGAATTAAAAACTCACTTGAGAATACACACGAATAAGAAACCATATTCTTGTGAGTATTGTAAAAAGACATTTTCTCAGGTTTCCGGTTTGAAATTACATTTAGGGGTACATACTAATGAAAAACCATATTCTTGTGCACATTGTAAAAAGACGTTTTCTCAGGGTTCTAGTTTGAAAAGACATTTGAGGACTCACACAAAGGAAAAACCATATTCTTGTAAGTATTGTATAAGAACATTTTCTGTTAGTTCAAATTTGAAAACACATTTACGGACACACACTAATGAAAAACCATACTCTTGTGAGTATTGTAAAAAGACGTTTTCTCAGTTTTCCGGTTTGAAATTACATTTGAGGGTACACACTAATGAAAAACCATATTCTTGTGAGTATTGTAAAAAGACATTTTCTGTTAGTTCAAGTTTAAAAACACATTTGAGGATACACACTAATGAAAAACCATATTCTTGTGAGTATTGTAAAAGGGCATTTTCTCAGATGGGAAATTTGAAAACACATTTGAGGAGACACACTAATGAAAAACCATATTCTTGTGAGCATTGTAAAAAGCCATTTTCTGATAGTTCAGCTTTGAAAATGCATTTGAGGACTCACACAAAGGAAAAACCCTATTCTTGTGAGCATTGTAAAAAGAAATTTTCTGTTAATTCAAGTTTAAAAGTACATTTGAGGACACACACTAATGAAAAACCATATTCTTGTGAGTATTGTAAAAAGACATTTTCTCAGTTTGTTCATTTAAAAATTCATTTGAGGGTACACACTAATGAAAAACCCTATTCTTGTGAGCATTGTAAAAAGAAATTTTCTGTTAGTTCAAGTTTAAAAGTGCATTTGAGGACACACACTAATGAAAAACCATATTCTTGTGAGTATTGTCAGAAGACATTTTCCTTTAGTTCAAATTTGAAAACACATTTAAGGACACACACAAATGAAAAACCATATACTTGTGAGTATTGTAAAAAGGCATTTTCTAATACTTCAAGTTTGAAATCACATTTGAGGATACACACTAATGAAAAACCGTATTCTTGTGAATATTGTAAAAAGACATTTTCTCATAGTTTTTCTTTCAAAAAGCATTTGATGATGCACACTAATGAAAAACCATATTCTTGTTATCATTGTAAAAAGGCATTTTCTGTTAGTTCGGTTTTGAAAGCACATATGAGGATACACACTAATGAAAAACCATATTCCTGTGAATATTGTAAAAAGACATTTTCTTTTAATTCAAATTTGAAATCTCATTTGAGGACACACACGAATGAGAAACCATATTCTTGTAATCAGTGTAATAAGACATTCTCTCAGAGTTCCAGTTTAAAATCACATTTGAGGGTGCACACTAATGAAAAACCATACTCCTGTGAGTATTGTGAAAAGAAATTTTCTTTTAATTCAGATTTTAAAAAACATTTGAGAATACACACTAATGAAAAACCATATTCTTGTCAGTATTGTAAAATGGCATTTTCTGAAAGTTCTACTTTGAAAAAGCATTTGAGGACACACACAAATGAAAAACCATATTCCTGTGAGTATTGTAAAAAGACATTTTCTCAGGTGGCAAATATGAAAATGCATTTGAGGATACACACTAATGAGAAACCATATTCTTGTGGTCAGTGTAACAAGACATTCTCTCAGAGTTCACATTTAAAAATTCATTTGAGGACTCACACAAAGGAAAAACCATATTCTTGTGAGTATTGTAAAACAACATTTGCTCATACTTCAAGTTTGAAAAAACATTTGAGGATTCATACTGAAGAAGAACCATACTCTTCTCATTAGTGCTGGGCGATGTTGCAGATTTGAACATTGCGATACATCGGAAGTGAAATATTGCGATATTCCAATACATTGCAATGTTTTGGTATATTTTCTTTTACTTAAATCAGGTGTGTCCTTGGCAGGTGAGGGAAAGGTCATTGTTCATGCTGCTCTATTGAACTTTTTTAGAGGTGTTTCTTTTTTTTTTATTCTTTGTAGTTTCGGTTGGGGGAGGGGGGAACCCTCCTGAATAAATATAAATTCAAGATATTGTCACTGAAAATCATTTCTCTAACACCAGTAACAATTTATTTCGTATGTTTTTTTTTTTTTTTTTGGAGAAGTTGCCCCCCTCCACTTGTTCTCCCCTAATTATTATGAAATAACAGGTGTGTGAGATGATTATCAACTGAACCTTATGTTTTTGATTGAATGAATCAAGTTTGAATCTGTAACTGCAAAAAAATTGAAAATACAATTATTTTAAACAATAAAATAGTATAGATTGTTAATTCACATTAGCCTGATGAAATCATGACTTCAATAAAGTGATTAAAAATGATTAAAGTCTTTTGATTGTTTAAAATTTTATTTTGCAGTTTTATAGAATGTGACTAACTATTAAGTGAATAAAATATGACAACGAATATAAAGTACAAATTCAAAATGAAAAAAGGTTAAAAAACCAGCAAACAGCTGTTTCGGCACTCTAAAATACAAGTGCCATCATCAGTGCAAATAGAAACGAAGACAGGTTCAACCCGACTAAAACACAGTCGAGGCGAACAATGTTAGAGTGCCGAAACAGCTGTTTGCTGGTTTTTTAACCTTTTTTCATTTTGAATTTGTACTTTATATTCGTTGTCATATTTTATTCACTATGCAGTACAAAGTTTTCGGCTACTTTTTATGTATTAACTATTAAGTATTTTGTATATACAGCATCAGCTTCAATTAGAAAAGGTACTTTGTGTGCATAACAGATTTCACTACTCCAGAAGTTATTATTATCATTTTTTTCTTTTGTGTGAATCTTACAATATTATCCCAATAGCAGGAGAAAACATGAATTTTAGAGTGACAAAGGACATCTGTGCCAGTGGCTTTGTATGATTACCCTCACCCAGGCTGCCGCTAGGCATCTGAGCGCAAACGTGTAAACAACGGTAGGAGTTGTCCTAAACTTCCTAAAATTTCAAATTTTGTCCTGGAATTTTGAGCTTATATATACATACACACACACACACACACACATATATATATATATATATATATATATATATATATATATATATATATATATATACATACATACAGGGTGTTTCGTTTTAACCTGCAAGTCCTTTATTTTCGCAACTGTTAAGTCTTAGATGTATACTTCCAATTGCATAAGTGTTGAAAATCAGATGCAGAAATGAGATATTAAAAGTTTAAAGCAAAAGTAAAAATGAGTCAAAAAATACAAAATTTAACTTTTTATGTGGGCCCCAGGACACCTAACTTATATTTAGAGAAATAATCCCCATTGAAAACTATTACTGACACTTGACATTTGTGTGACCAAAACTCAAGGAGATATTTGAGTTTAAAGTTTTAAGGGACCATACAAAAGATGAGATTAGAACTTATTGCCCTTTTGAAGGAGTGCCAGGTTGTCAAAGTAAATAAAATAAGTATTTATATTTTTTATTGCTATATTCCAAAATGAATGCAAATGTTATGCCATGATATGCAAAAGCACACTACAAAATCTTGAACAATTTGAAAAATCACACTATATGCACGCATATAATTTTAACCCTTGTTAACCACTACATTTTCCCCCAAAAGGTGTTATTGATGGCTAGTGTAAAGTGGTAAGTCACAAAACGCTGCTCTTCATAGCTCAGTGAATATTGATCATACTAATGTCAAACTTTTTCTGTTGGAATGATTTTTCAATGGAGAAAATTTTCCTAAATATAAGTTGGGAGATTGGGGCCCGTATAAAAAGTTCAATTTTGTAATTTTTGACTTATTTTTATGTTTACTTCAAACTTTCAATATCTTAACCCTGCATCTGATTTTGAACATTTTTGGAATTTGAAGTATAAATCCAGGACTGACGGTTGCGAGAATAAAGGTCTTGCAGGTTAAAACAGAACACCCTGTATACAGGGTGTTCCGTTTTAACTTTTTATACTGGCCCTAGGTCCCCTTAACTTATATTTAGGGAAATAATCTCCATTGAAAAATAATTCCAACACAAAAAGTTTAAAATTAATACGACCAATATTCATCAGGATATGAAACACAGAGTTTTGCGTCTTACACCACTTTTTACTCGCCACCTTTTGGGGGAAAATATAGCGGTTAACAAGTGTTAAAATTATGTGTGTGCATAGAGTGCATTCTTTCAAATTGTTCGAGGGTTTGTGGTGTGTTTTTGCGTATCACAGTATAACATTTGCATTTATTTTTTTAATAACAATGAAAAATATAAATACATTGTTTTTTTACTTTGACGACCTGTCATTCTTCTGAAATGTTCCAATCTCATCTTCTGTATGGTCCCTTTAAACTGGAATATCCCCTTGAGTTTTGAAAATTCATTCATTTGATAAGTTCCAATCTCATCTGTATGCTCCCTATAAACTGGAATATCTCCTTGAGTTTTTGTCGCACAAATTTCAATTTTCTCGTGTCAATAATAGTTTTTAATGGAGATTATTTCTCTAAATATAGGTTAGGGGCCCTAGAGCCCATACAAAAAGTTAAATTTTGTATTTTTTGCTTCAACTTTCAATATCTTAACCTTGCATCTGATTTTGAACATTTTTGGAACTGGATGTATACATCTAGGTCTAACGGTTGTGAAAATAAAGGTCTTACAGATTGAAACGGAACGCCCTGTATATCTATATCTATATACATACACATATATATATATATATATATATATATATATGTGTGTGTGTGTGTGTGTATGTTCCCTACACGAATCCACAGTTTACGTCGGATCTTGACCAAGTTTTTTAGTTAGGTACTTGGGCACCCGAGAAAGAACGTACGGTACGAAATAATATCCGATCAGTTCAAATTAGCGCCATTTGAAAGCCCGCGAAAAATTCCCCTGAAATTGAATTACTTAATTCAAATTTCATAAAAAGCAAAGGCTGTAAAATCACTTGGGAAAAAGTTAAAAGCATTTTTAAGCCTAATGGAACTTCAATATCAAATCAGAAACTTATTGTTTGCCCGATCTCATTTTAAATTAGCTTTAATCAAACCATTCAGAAGGTTGCTACTTTTTTTTCTCTCTCGATTGTGACTAAATAAATTTTGTTTTGAGGTAAAAAATTTCCCTTTTGATTATTATTTGGCGATTTATCTTTCTTTCTTTTTTTTTGTACTGCCAGCAGGACATAATCAAGGATGGATTTTAGTTGTATTGATGAAGGGTTGTGCTTAATGTATTCAGGAATTTTTGATTTGCCGTTTTCTTTCTGTAAGAACGCTTATTTTTTGACGTTAAATTTGACAGTTTTTTCTCTCTAATTGAAGCCTGATTATTGAATATGCGTCACTTGACAAAACTTTTATTTTCTAGGTCGACCGTGCAAAGACGGGCAATGCAGCTAGTACGCAGTAAAGTAAGATAAAAGCAATCAGTAACAAAAGAGTTTCCGAAATTCCTGCATTTGGGAATACATAAGTAGCAAGATATAAGAAATAAAGAGTTACAAAAATTTATGTCAGGCAATACATTACAGAAGCTAGAGAACCGTGATTTTTTACATTTTGATACAGGGTGTAGAAAGGAGCTGAATTCGATACATTTTGACATTCCTCCTTCTCCCATTTATATTTTAAATGTAGCCACAAATTTTCAAGGTTGTCAAGCACTTGAAAATAAAATTTACTTTTTCAAGTTCTTTTCTTTCTTTCTTTTTTTTTTAAGGAGCGAGGCTGCAATTAACGATTTTGCGCTAAACAAAGGAATCTAAATTAATTAATAAAACCATAAGTGATATATATTAAGTGATAAATATTAGGAGGTCGCAATTAATATGAAATATATTAATAACAACAACTTTATCATTTTACAGTTAAAAATTGTCTTACAACAAAATATCACAATGTGAGTATCATTTTTTTTTTTTTTTCAAATTGCCTCTATAACCATATGCTCTAATCTTTGGCGGTATTTTTTTCCTGACTGGAATCGACTACGTATTCTACTATATCGTTAAAATAATACCAGATAGATGGAGCTAAAAGTAGAGTAAATATTTCACCATTTCACTTTGCCCCATGTTCCCCTATATAACGTTTTACGCTGCAAATAATCTTTGTGGTAAGTGTACTGTGAATATCGGGCATAAAATCTCCCGCATCCTAATCACCATTTCTTTTTAATGGATATGCCTTGTATTATATATTCTAGAAAATCATCCGTCATGAGCAAATTTCTTGACCATTTAGATTCTATTTCATTTGTGGAAACAAGAAACCCAACGAGTAGGGTCTTATCACAATTTGTGATTGCAAAAAAAAAATAAACAAATAAATAATAATTTGAATTCAAGACTTCGAAATTCAAAGAATGCTTTATGCTCTTTTTTTTTTTTTTTTTTTTTGAGGGGTGGGAGGATCATTTTTAAGCATATCTGGAAAATAAAATAACCCTAAAAATTTGTGAGTATGTATTACTCGATGTCGACTTGATCCAAGCGCTGTGTATCAACTTGCCCAAAACAATGCCATTATGTTAACTCAGAAACGGGAAAAAACAGCTGTGAATATAAGAAACTTCTGTTAGGTAAAATCATTCCTTCTATTCAAGGAACACAAGTCTTGGTTTAATATGGTATAATTTTAAACACCCTACGCGACAGTTGAAAGCAAACTATAAAATTTAACTTTTGTGCGCAAAAAAATTTTTTTTTCGCGGATAATTCGCAAACAATAAAAAAAAAGACTGCTGTCAAATAGTGATAACTTGGCAGCAGGAAAAATTTAGTATTGTAAAAAAATTATGCGTAGGAGCATTGGTTTCAAAAAGAAGTATTTTCCAACTCTTGAAATAGTTTTGTTTTCAAAGTTATGACTAAAAAGTAAATTAAGGGGAAAAAAAAGTTTGATTTCTTACCTAAAATCCAGGGCTGAAAGAAAAGGTTTTCTTTTTCTTTCATTAAACTAGCAAGATTCTGAACACTATTACAAGAAAAGATAACACTACTACTGATTTGTATTGAAATGTTCTGTAATGAACAGTTCTCGCTGCGATTGTCCAAGGTCAACCGACTTAGTCTGCATTTAACGTGAAACCTGAGCCACAAAAATGCCTTTCTTTTTGTTACTTCTTATCTAACACCCCACTGGACACATACGACCTTGAACAAAGAAGCGGGAATTCTTCGATCTCAGAAAAAGTGCTGGGTTACGGTAGAGCACGAAATATGCTGCTTGTTTTATGAAGCATTCCGGAGGATAGAAATAAATATAATTTGAAACTTTGAACCTTGTTCGTGCAAAAAAACATACTTTTTTTTTAATGTCCCGATTTTCTCTCCTGGGAAAATTCAAACAAAGGCACCTGGAGCCTGGGGCCTCCTCCCTCAAACACAGGGGGCCCTATTGGGAGCAAACAGCCCGCGTCTAAAATCCGTGACTAACTGTCAATTCCCACAAGTTTTGAGCATTTTCCTCTCAAAATTATGAGTTTCTGCGGCAAATCCTCATGAAAAAAAAAAAAAGAAAATTTGAATTCAAATTATGGTTTTCGCAATCACGAACTGCGACAAGACCCTACTCATTGGAGTTAATGTTTCTAGAAACGGCTGCTGTCCCCCCAAACCTGCCTCTCCTCCTGGGCGGTTACGTGTGCATAGTTGTGTGTGAAAGTGTGTAGGCTTGTGTATGCACGTAGACCTGTGTGTAGGCACGTAGGTATGTTTGAAGTCGTGCGTGTGTGTAGGACATGGACGCCTCCGACCAGGAGAAGCGGATAGCTCAAAACCGGAGCAGTCGCGCCGCACCGCCTGCAGAGGACGGTGGGCGGTGGTGCTGCAGAGGCTTCTGGTTCTAGCTGAAAAAGGAACCACAACGTAAGGACAGTCAAGTGAGGACAATAAGCAATCGTGATTGCTTAAAAACAATTTTTTCTCCTGGAAAAATCCAAACAAAGGCACCTGAAACCTGGGGCCCCTTTAGACGCAAGGGGCCCTATTGGGAGCAACCACCCCGCGCCTAAAATCCATAACTGTCAATTTCCGTGGTTTTTGAGTATTTTCCACTCAAATCTATGACGTTCCATGGCCAATCCTGAAAACAATTTTTTCCTGGAGAAATACAAACAAAGGAGCCTGAAGCCCTTTTAGACGCAGGGGGCCCTATTGGGAGCAATCAAACAGCGCCTAAAATAAACTATCATTTCCATGCGTGTTGAGCATTTTCTGCTCAAAATTATGACTTTAAATGGCAAATCCTGAAAACAAACAATTTTTTCTCCTGGAAAAGTCCAAGCATAGGCACCTGAAGCCTGGGGCCCTTTTAGACACAGGCGGCTTGTGGATGGAGAACTATCAATTTCATGAGTTTTGAGCATTTTCCACTCACAATAGGGTTGTTTCCTTCAGTCAAGCGTAGTACTTTTAGTCACTGAAATTAAAAGAATAAGCAAAGAAAATAACATGGACTCGGAAATTTCTTTCATTTTCCCAACAGTTATTTTTTTAATTAATTTTTTAAAATGTCCGATTTTGCAAACAACGCGTGGTCTTGATGACGTCACAAATGATGCTCTTTGGCGCATTTTATACCGCGTTTTCCACGTTATGATAATCAAGAAGCGAATTAAAATTGCTCTCTACGCTTGCTATCAACCATATCGTTGCCAATACACGTGAGTAAAGATACGAATTAAATATTTTGATCTGTGAATGGCTACACACAGAATGGCATTTCATCATTTGTGATGTCATCAGCAAGAAATGTAGATAATGAAAGCACACCGATTTAAGCAATTTTTTAAAAATATTAAACTTAAACAAATTATTTAAAAAATGGTTAGATCCAATGTTCTTTAGCATGTTCTTTCAGAAAAAAATACTTTTCAAATTTTGGAAACGACCCCATTATGATTTTCCATGGCAAATTCTTTAAAAGAAAAAAAAAAGGTTTTGAGGTTGTGACACTTTGCGGCTCCGAGGCCCCCTGCTTTACTGGGGGCCCCAGCTTGCGCCTATGCGGCGGTGATCCGCCACTGCCCCTATCTTGAATTTAATTTAAAAAAAAATATAAGGAAGACCTGCTTAATATTAATAACTTTCACATTATCTCGGATGGCCTCCGTTTCTAAGACAAGAATATCAACTCGACTATGACGGCCTGCTCGTATTTTTTTGAATACCAATCAAACTTTCTTCATTGAAAAATCATTCTTAGCACAGAGGGTTCAAAACATAACAACTTCACCAGTATTGCCGCCATCAACATTTCTCATAATATCGATGCTGCTGCCATCATCAATAATAATGCATCTTTCTTTGCAGCTGAAGAGCCAATCTAAGTGCTCTCTTTTCTTTCAACCTAGAATCTCACTCTGCTATTTTTTTATACCATAGAAGCGATTGTTGAAGCCCTGCGCAAAGTCAAATCTGTCACCATAATCAGGGTCCCAAGTCACCTTGGTAAACCGGTCAACGAAAAAGCTGACCTCCTCGCTAAAAACGGACCCTTCTCAAGTTGCTCCACGTACGATATCGCTCTGAAGATATCATTACCATTACCATGAACAAAAAAGAGTCAAAGATCAAATATGATTGGTTTAACAGCAAATATTTCAACCGCTAGCCCTATCTTGAATCCATCAAAGGTTGCGTTCGACGAAACTCACCGGTCTACCGGTAATTAACTGGTACTAACCGAATCGTTCTATGATCAACCGGTTACCATTCTAAGCAGTTGATTGGTTGATTGGAGCATGTGATCATTAGCTGTCACGTGATTAACTAACCAGTCGCTCTCGGTCGAGTTCGTCGAACGCAACCAAAGATTACATCAACTGGACCCCTAACAGAAAACTTGGAGTTCTCCTCCAAGGGGTTTATATAGGGACTCTAGTGTTTTTCTACTCTGTCACTTGTGCAACTGAGACCAATTGATCATTTCCTGCTCTAATGCCCATGTCTCTCCAGCCTCTCTTGCGTCAAGCTCTTCCATTCGTGCGTTTTGCACTTTTATCTCTTTTGAGGATTTTTTTTGCCTCTCTTTCCTACCGTGCATCCCCCGAGTTCTTCCCCTTTGCTTACGTTCGATGAGTAGCGACCGATTAGTTTATCACGTGACAGCTAATGATCGCACGCTCGAATCAACTGCTTAATAAATGGTAACCGGACCGGTGATCATAGAACGCTGCGGTTAGTATCCAGTTACTTACCAGTTGACCGGTAAGTTTCGTCGAACGCAAGGTTTTTTTTTTTCCTGCCGTTTACAGACCTCCTCTTGTAAAATAGGCTTGACTGTGACCGATTGCCATTGTTGACACGTCGTCCCAGAGCGGCACCGTAGTTGTGTTTTTAATTTCATTTAAAAGCTTCCTATTTAGCTATATTGGTAACTCTTTGAGTCGCAATTGTTCGTTTTTAGTATTTCAAGTGCCGACCCATCTTTTGTATTTCATGCAAATCTCCGGTTAGTTAGTGTGTTGAAGTTTATCCTTCGATGTTGGCAGAAGATAAAGGAGCGGTAAGCCACCGAACTTTTATCTACTATATCGGTATTTTGATACCGATGAGAAAATGACCGTGAGTATCTAATCCTTTCGGAAAAAGAAAAGTACCAAATTTTTATGTGCATGCCTTCCAAAGTGTTGTGGGGCTTTCTGTAAAACATGTTGCTTTTTTAAAACGCATTTGAACCCTTTCTCCCTTTATCACACCTTTTCATTCTGCCATGGGATGGGAAAAAGCCGTATCTGCAGTAATAAGTTTATTTAGGTGTCTGAAAAAACGTATTTTGGATCTCACATACCAGGGGAAGTATTGAAATTGGACTCTTTTTCGCACTATTAAGGTAAACTGCAACAGATGACAAAAATGCAAAAAAAGGAAATTTGCAAACACTATTTTATTATTTCATCGCTGTTTACTTCGCCTTACCACCTTTCCTCCCCTTGTCACATGTGAGGCTATATCACACAGAGGAGGTTTTTCCTTTAGTCAAAAATACTACTTTTATTCACTGAAATTGATAGAATAAGCAAAAAAAAAACCCCATAAAACAAGAAAAATCTTTTATTTCCCAATACATATTTTTTTAAATGTCCGATTTTGAAAATAAGTCATAGTGTTCATGATATCACAAATGATATACTTTAGCGCATCTGTCTACAGTGTTTCCACGTTATGATAATCAAGAAGCTAATTCAATATTGCACTCTACGATTGATATCAACCCTATCGTTGCCAGTACACCTGAGTTAAGAAGCAAATTAATTATTATGCTCAGTGAATGGCATTTCATCATTTGTGACGTCATCGGCAGAAGCGTAAACAATGAAAGCGCACCACTCAAAATGATTTTTTAAAAATATTAAACTTTGAGTCTGACCATTTTTTGAATTATTCGACTATGTTTTTAAGCATGCTCTTTCATAAAAAATGCTTCTAAAATTTTGGAAACGACCCCATTAGGATTTTGTTTTTAAAAAAAATATATTACTTCATCCAAATTGTGAGAACAGACGTCTTGTTTTCCCCCTTCTTTCCTTTCGGCCAAGGTTGGATTTTTGCTGTTCAAAACCTGTTTTTGACATGACATGTCAAAAACCGGACAAACTCACTGTTGATAACTCAAAAAATGACATTTTTGTCAAGTGCAGTGAAAAATTAGAAAAATGTGCTTTTTTGCTACTACCAGTGCAAACCAAAAGTAAAACATTTTCATATTGATTTAAGCACAATGACTTAAAAATGTTGAAAAAACTAAGAGTACTAAAGTGTGAAGGATTACATGATGTTATGTGCAATTACAGTAGAATACCTTTATAACGCCGACCTATATAACACAACTTTTCAGAAGTAAACAATAGGTTTTGAAGTTAAAAAAATCCTTCTGTTTTGCCTTGATAACATAAAAATTGTGAGGAAAATTAAATTTTTAAAACCGTTTTTCATCTTTCCAGCTTAATTAAAAGCTTTTAAATGAAAATTAATGTTCATAGTAAAGAGAAAATATCAGATGGCTCTTGAAAATGCAGCTGTTATGCAAACTATGAAGCTGGTAGAAGTGCAGGATGATGCACTTTCTTTTGATTGTGAAACATATTTATTTCTGAATGATTGGTTGTATAATTAGTGTTTTAATACTCATTGCAGATAGAACTAATTCTGAAGTGCTAATATATATATATTCTGAATATTAGTTTCAAAATTTGTGAAATGACCTATAGAACGCCAAAACCTGTATAACGCAAAAGCTCCGGTCCCAAGGTGTTTGTTACAACAGTCTTCTACTGCATTGTGATTTTTGTCATCTCTAGTTCAAAATAGACATGTACTTTGCCTCTATGTAACTAATGACAAGTACAGACGGACCTCCATATATCGAAGTAGCAAATTGTCGGGAAAGAATTCGATATATAGAAATTTCGATGTATAGAAACAATCTTATTTTATCCTAAAAATCTCCTAAAACATTATAATTAAAGCCAATTTTTGTGTATGAAACCTAATTTCTAATTTATACGAGCATCGGATTAAAGGAAAGTTAATAATTAAAAAATAACAGAAATCACATTTTTGCGCCTTCATATATCTTCATTCTTCGGCAATTCAACTCGATCCGCAACATGAGGGGATTTTCGTTTTGACAAATCGAGAGAAAAGTAAAAAATTAATCTACTTAACTTGAACGATTTTTACTGAAGATAAGAAGACTAGGAATGACAATCAACAGACAAAAGGGATGACTTGAAACTGATTTTATAATGTTACTGGTCACACCTCACCTAAGATATTTGAAATAAACTTGAGGGAATTTAAGAACTCCAGAACGAAACAACGACCTATCTACACAATCCTCAACCCCAGATTCCTTATGAATTTCGTAGCAACCTTTAGTGAACGTAATTTTCTCCCCTAACCTTTATTTTTCATGAGACAAACAGTATAAAGAAGAAAAAAATTCTACGAATGTCTCCAAAAAAAAAAATTTGATGTATAGAGATTTTTTCGATATATAGAAACAATTTTTCTCTGTAATGAACATAGAAATTTGCTGGGATTTCAATATATAAAAAATTTCGATATGTGGAAGTTCGATATATGGAGGTTCGACTGTATTTTGTCTAGAGTTCGAAAATATCGAAAAAATACGATATTTTGATATATATCCGATATTTTCAATCAGTTCAAATTCAGTCTTCAAAATAGTAAATGAATCCTCAAATCACTCTTTATTTCCTTATATTGTTATTACAATATATAGACTTAAAATTAAGGCCTCTTTCATTATTTATGTTTAATATTTCATTTAAAATTTTTATCAATTTTAATGGCATTAATTTAGCATTAGCTGTTGTACTCATTTTTCTTCTGTTAGTTTGCTTTTACACAATTATATGATTCAGAAATAAAAAATATGCATTAGTCGTGCACAGTCATAAGACATTTTCTTTTTTTTTGACCAAAATTTAATGTTTAACTAGGCAATTTTAATATGAATTAAAATTGTTAGATTACTAATAATTATATGAATATAAAATGAAAAAGGAATATTATATTAGTTTGTTGTATTAATAATGTATTAATACAACATAAAAATATGATACATAACTTTTTGGTTATTTTTAATAATAAATGAACAATATGACTATGATTAATGAACTTTTTACACAGAAAATTCCGTAGTTGAAATAATAAATATTGAAAATATCATGATATCTTCAAAATAAATATCGGATATACATTATGATATATATCGACTGATATATATCGG
The DNA here is from genome assembly GCF_026930045.1 of Uloborus diversus. Classification (NCBI taxonomy): domain Eukaryota; kingdom Metazoa; phylum Arthropoda; class Arachnida; order Araneae; family Uloboridae; genus Uloborus; species Uloborus diversus. The sequence goes on from NC_072734.1 coordinate 191,208,202, forward strand.
CAAACCTTGGTTTTGTCTTTCACAATTAAACATCAGTCAGCTTTAAATCTGTTCTTAATGCAAGAATCTCTTCAAATAGAATTAATTTTTTTTTTGTTGTACTAATGAATTAGATAATTAGTGTTTAAGTTCTGCTCACTACTCATACATAATCCCTTTAAAGGGCTAAATACTTTCTCCAATTTACTGATCCATATCCAAATTTTGTAAAAATCTGGAAGCAATTGAAGGTACAGTCGGATCCCGACTTACACGAGGGATTCGTTTCAAGACCCCTTGCGTAAGTCAGAATTTCGCGTTGTGGAATAACGTATGTTTAGAAAAATTTTATAAGCATACCCAATTATTTCAGGCATGTGTTAACACCCCTCAAATTGTTTCAAACCATTTTTTAACTATATATTACCGTGTCTTTTATAAAGAACTGATTTTTTACTGTATTTTAGAAAAATCGTTACTATTTAACATGATTACTGCTATAGAGCACAAAATCTATGATCAATAAGATACATGTACTTAAGCAGCAGGGTACTTACATTAAGTACATTACTGCATTATAATAGTACTGAATAGTATTTATCGTAATTTTAATTATAATTTTTAAAATTATGAAGATGATGGTATTCATGCAGTGTGGGAACACCCCTATTTCTGGCCTCGCTTCCATTTCATGATGTTTGTATTTTGCTCTAACACTACTCTGCGAGCTTCACCCTTAAGATTAAAGTGCTCGTTTGGGAGCCATTCTGTTTTATCAATGTTCATGTGTAGAAGGAAAAAAAACTTTAGAATCAAAGCGGTTATTTGTATAAGCAAAAGCAAAGCGTTGTTTAGATTAATACAGTGTGCGAACTTCCGCTTTCAGTGATGCTAAATTAATGAAAGTCTATTCACGAAACCAATATTTAGTGTCAACGAAGCCCATTATAACGCTCCGCCGTCCTTTCCAAAAAAATTTATGCTGCAAGCGAGCAATCAGCAATAAAAAATTCATTACTCATGAAAAACTCGCGTTATAGCCATTTCGTGCAAGTCGGATTGTGTTGTAGCGGGATCCGACTGTACTATATGTACCAGTAATAGACAATGGTCCAGTAACAGGCAGTCATAAGTTTGGATTTAAATAATAAGGAGTTTTTGGCGGATGAAACTGATGTTGTTGTGGCCCATGAATACGGTGCTACCACCTGGTGTTTATCAGAGTGAATTTTATGAGCCAATTGGTATTTATATATACAAGGCAGTGTTATGAACAGCCAGCACGATGTCAGCTGGTGTTTCATGTTCATTTGAATTTAATAATGGGCCATTCCACTGTCCGTTATGACAAAATACGCTTAAATTTCATTAACATTTCGTCATATCTCTTAATATTTTAATGAAACAGGGGTAAGCAATTTTTTAAATCTTTACATTTGATGCAAAGATACTCCTGACACAAATATATTTTTATTAAACAAATTTTGTTGTTTAAAATAAAATTTGCTTACATGTGTCACATGCGGGACATTCAAAGTCAACCTTTGGTAACTTGCTTATGAATAAGCTAATATTTTTGCTCTAATAATACAGCAATGACGAAACAAATTGTAGATTTTGAAAGCTATGGTTTCAACGTAAAGGAAACATAGCTCATTAATTCAGAAATAATTATTTAAACCATTGAAAAAAAATATGTATATGCTCATTCCATTGAAAACAGTAGTTTTGTCCCGCATGTGACGGTTCCTATATTTCACAAAAAAGAAACAATTTTTGAAGAAAGTTTTTGCTTAAGAAGTCGCACATGCGTTTTGTGATTTCTCAAGCAACAGAATTTTGTTCATAATCCTTTTAAATTATTATATTTATATGAAATATATGAAGCGTCACGTGCGGGACAAAATTACCATTTTCCATGGAATGACTCAATGCTCTAGTTGTAAAAATAAAGAATTTTGAACATTTCGAAGAGAAAAAGGGAATTTTTTTGCATTACTCATCCTTTTCTCATCCTATCCGTTACTGGGTATCATCCGAATTGTCGGTGTCTGTTACTGGGGTTTGGACTTTTTTTCGAAATCTAGCTAATAAAAATAGAATCAACTCATTTAGAGGATCCAGAAGCAACCAAACCTTAGATGAGATGAAGTTGCATGAGAGAAAAATAGTTCAAAAAGTCTAAATACATTAAAAGGCTCGGAAAATTGAGTTAACCTGAGAGCAATGTCTTAAGCATGTCTGTGACTGGTACCGGTACCTTATATCTTTAAATGGGGGGGGGGGGGTGTTTTGTATATTTTCTGTTAAATAAATTGTATGCATTTATTATTCTATCAAAAAGAAGGTAAGTCGCCAAAAACTCAAGTTAGATTCTTAAAACTTCGAACTTTTAACCTAAATTTCGTGGTAGTACAGATCTTATTTGTTCATCAACTTCCTGATAAATATTGTGCTTTGAGGGTTTGAGAAATTACACACTGCTCACTCAAATATTTTATCTATTAAATTTACTTTTTATTAAATTTACTCAGAGTTTTAGAATGAATTTAATTTTGCTTTTATTTCCATTCACAGACGTTTGTTTGAACAAGGACCAATTATAAAGGTACTCAAGTTACTGCTCCATTGCCAGATTGACTTCAACCCAGTTTGCTGGCAAATGTGCAAGTTCATTTCATTCATCAACTTTTAAAGGTAAGAAAAACCATTTCTTTTTATTCATGTTCCATTCATTTTTCTATGGCATAGGCGGTGAAAAAATTTTACTAAATAGCTTTGAAATTTTTACTAAATAGCTTTGTTACACTTAAAATTTAATTTATTTGCATGCGTCATGTGCGGTACATCCAAAATCGACTTCTGCAGTTTGCTGTATGCGTTACTGAAAATTTGTGCTCTATTATAATATAGCAATGACAGAACAAATTGTAGGTTTTAAAGTCTAAGGTTCCAAGATGAAGGAAACATATCTCGTTTGTTGAGAAATAATAATTTAAACCACTGAAAAAAATATTTATATGGCCACATTCCACCGAAAGCGGTCATTTTGTTCTACACGATCTTATATTTCATAAAAAGGAAATAATTTTAACAGGTAATGGCAAAATTTTTTGCTTCAGAAGTTACACATATGTTTGTGATTTACTAAGTAACAAAATGTTTTCATTACTCTTTTGAATTGTTATTTTTACTGTAATGTATGAAGCAACAGTTGGGGAACAAAATTAAGGTTTTCAGTGGGATGGCACGGTGTATTTCATATACATATTAAACTGTTTCCAAAGTCATGTACTTTTTCTTTTAATTTTCATTTTTTACAGTATGTTTAAGTAAAATAGTTGCAAGATCTAAAATTATGTGGAAGTAGGAAATCAGCAGTTTGGTACAATGTTTAAATAAAGATTGAATATAAAATGATTTTTGAAAAAACCTGAAAAACCTTTGATCAAAAATCCTGGAGGGATTCGCTTAAAAAAAAAGAAAAAAAATTCAAATCCTGGCAGGAAGGCATTCATTAACGCAAAAAATGCAAGACTTTTCTTTTAAAAACTGAAATTAGTGGCGCAGTTGGGTGTGAAAAATTGGTTTTAATATAAAAGCAAACTCTAATACAGTAGTTTTTGCATATGAAAAGGTTGTTTTGATCAAAAAAATTCCTTTCAGAACGTATTTTTGATCAAAAAGACCCCCTCCAGAAGTTATTTTAGATCAAAAAAAAAAAAAAAAAAAACCCTCCTCTAGAAGGTACAGTCAGACCTCTATATATTGAAGTAGCAAATTGCCGGAAAGAAATTCGATATATAGAAATTTCAATACCTTTTCGGGAATAAGAGCCGCACCCGGTGTATGCGCCGCATCGTAATATTTTGTACCAAAAAAAATTTAATGTAAGCGCCGCACCCGGTATAAGCGCCGCACCCGGTATAAGCGCCGCACCCGTTATAAGCGCCGCTCCCGCCATTAAACAACTTAAAAACAGTTAGTAGTAAAAAAAGGCTGGAATGAAATGTAAATAAAAGAAATATTTTTAATTAACCTAACAATAGAAATTTTTACTATTAATATATTCTAAATACCTGGGGAGGAGACATTGGTTGGTTATCCAGAGCGCGGGACGCGAACCCTTCTCCTCATAGCGCTCCACGTTTTTTTAAGTGGTCGGCGCCACTATAGGCACGCTTTGATCAGTGGGTCGCATCCACTACGGATCGGCGATTCAGAATCCGTCGAATTCACTCTCCTCGCTGTCCGACGCAAATAGCCCCAAGAAGCCTTCATCTAACTCCGGACTATTTTCTCCATCGTCGGAATCGCCATCTTCCTCCGCTACATCCGGAACTGGGGGAATTATTCCTGCCTGCTCGAAGCCAGAAATGATGGTGCTAGGCTTCACAGCATTCCAAGCTGCATCCACCCACTTGGCCACTTCTCCGAACGATGCTTTCCTGAGGTTGCCGCCCTTCGTGTAGTGGTGAAGACCGTTTGCCATCCATGACTCCCATTGTTGCCGCATGTGGCACTTGAAGGCATGATTGGGAGCCAAATCCAACGGCTGCAATTTCTTTGTCAGCCCACCCGGGATGACTGCTAGGGAAGCCGAACATGTCCGAGCGCACTCCTTCACAGCGTCGGTCTTGTGCGCCGCCATGGAGTCGAAAATTAGCATGCCACTCGGCTGGAAGAAAGAGCCTTTTCTCTTGCGCCAAACTTCGTTGAGCCAGTCCAACATCAGAGGCTCATTCATCCAGCCCTTCTCGTTGCAGCGTATAACGAGGAACGATGGGAAGGTGTCCTTGGGGAGCGTTTTTCGCTTAAAGATAAGCATAGGTTTTAACTTCTCCCCGCTGGCCGTACATGCTAAAACACAGGTAAACGAAGTCTTTTCGTTTCCTGTGGTCGTAATGGGGACGCTCCTTTCCCCAGCAGAAGTTACTGTTCTTGTCGGCGGGCAGTCGAATGTCAAGGGGACTTCATCCATGTTCTCAAGTTGTGATGGCTGGAAGTTCTTTTCAATCTTCAGCCTTTCGACGTAGGCCAGAAACTTCTGCTTCTTTTCCTCCCAATCGGCCGGAAGGCTTTGTCCCACAGTTGTCCGGAACCTGACAGACAATTTGTTTCTCTTCATGAAGCGGAAGCACCAATTCGCATTGCCTTTGAAATTGGCGATGCGCATGTTCGCAGCGATGTTCCGGGCCTGAATTCGGACCCTAACAGTTGAAAGGGAGAGTCCTTTTGAACGCTGCTCCAAGATCCACTTTTTGAGGTCTCGCTCCAACTCCGGCCAGTGAGCTGCTCGTCCCCGGTTAGCACGTTTTGCCTTCGGCATTGCTTCGATAGTGGACTTTTCTGTCCTCCAACGGCGAACGCATCTCTCATCGATTGCAAATAATCTGGCCGCTGGACGATTTCCTATTGATTCTGCCTTCGAAACTACTTCTAACTTGAAGGCTGCAGTATAGCTTCTCAGTCGTTTAGGAGCCATTTTAAAGTAACTCGGTGAAAAAAAGATAAGCAAGAAACGCACGAACGGGACAGCAAAAAAAGCGACGATGTGAGTGACTAAAATTAGAGCTAGGAGACGGAGAAACAAGTTTCCAATTAGGTCGCTTGACCACTCCGAGCAATCCACTTTTCTGACAAGGTAAATCCCCTTTAGAGAACTGGAACGGCTACCCCTCTCCCGTAATAGAACTTTTGCTAACAATGCTCCTCCCCTGACCCACTGTCCCCCCTTCGCTCCGATGGTGTTTGCTCGCCCACGTGATTCTGCGTTTCTCTCCTCAGTGAAACACGTGCAATTGCTGACTCACCTCCTCTCCCTCCCCGTTTCGACCTCGTCGCCTTAGGTCGAAGGGCAAAGGACTTCGCAAAATAAAAGAATTGATGTGGCGCCATCTATTGGCAGCATTTTCAACTTTTTGACAAAAACTCAGATTTTTTTTTTTTACTTGAAAAAAATAAAAACGACACTGTACCCGCCGCACCCATTATATGCGCCGCACAGGCATTATTTTTACTTTTTTTCTTGTATGCGCCGCGGCGCTTATTCCCGAAAATACGGTATATGGAAACAATTTTATTTTATCATAAAAATCTCCTAAAACATTAAAATTAAAACTAATTTGCATGAATGAAACCCTATTTCTAATTTATACAAGCATCGGATTAAGTGAAAATTGATAATTAAAAAAAATTAACAGACATTACACATTTTAGCACTTTTATACATCTTCATTCTTCGTCAATTCAACTTGATCCGCAACATTAGGGGGATTTTCGTTTTGACAATGTAATCGAAAAAAAGTAAAATATCATTCTACCTAACTTGAATGATTTTTACTGAAGCTAAAAAGACTAGGAATGATAATCAACAGACGAAAAGGATAACTTGAAACTGATTTTACAGTGCTACTGGTTAAAACTAAGATTTGAAATAAACTTGTGGGAATTTAAGGCCACCAGAACGGAACAACGACCTATCTACACACCCCTCAACCCCAGATTCCTTATGAGTTTCGTAACAAGCTTTAATGAACATAATTATCTCCCGTAACCTTCAGTTTTCATGAGACAAACAGTCAAAAGTGGAAAAAAAAAAGCTATGAATGTCTCGAAATTTTTTTTCGATATATAGAGATTTTTTCGATATATAGAAACAATTTTTCTACGTAATGAACATAGAAATTTGCTGGGAATTCGATATGTGGAAGTTCGATATATGGAGGTTCGACTGTATTTCTGTCTGCACTAGTGACTGAAATCATTTGTCCTCCCCCCCCCCCAACCTTTCATTCGAATAAAATAGTTTTCTGTTTTAGGATTGGAGCTCTATCTAGAGAATGTGTATGGTACCAGTGTTAAGTAGTGCAATTCTGTGATTGTCAGTTACTCAAACTTGGAAGTTCAAAATGCAAAGGAACATCCAAGACAGATCGTGTTCCTGTGAATATTGTGGAATGACATTTAGTAACGTTTCACAATTGGTAGTACATTTGAGAATACACAACGGGGAAAAACCGTATTCTTGCGGCATTTGTGAAAAGACGTTTACTCAGACTTCACACTTAAAAGTCCATTTGAAGGTACACACTGAAGAGAAACCGTATTCTTGCGACTACTGCGGAAAGGAATTCAGTCGAAGTTTCACCTTGAAAGTCCATTTGAGGACACATACCAAGGAAAAACCTCATTGTTGTGAAATTTGTAAAAAGTCATTTTCTCTGAGTAGCAATTTGAAAGTTCATTTGAGGACACACACCAATGAAAAACCGTATTCCTGCGAGCATTGCAAAAAGTCATTTTCTGACGGTTCAAGTTTTAAAAAGCATCTAAGGATTCACTCTAATGAAAAACCGTATTCTTGCGAGTATTGTAAAAGGACATTTTCTTTCTGTTCAAGTTTGACGACGCACTTGAGGACACACACTAATGAAAAACCATATTCTTGCGACTATTGTGGAAAGAAATTTAGTCAAAGTAACAATTTGAATGCCCATTTAAAGACACATACAAACAAAAGAAAACCACATGAGTGTGATTATTGTAAAAAAAAATTCAGTTCCAGTTCATATCTAAAAATACACTTGAAAACTCACTGACGAAAAACCATTTTCTTCTTGTCATGTTTCTGAAAGGGTTTTTCTGATGATACTAATTCAAACAAATACAGTCGAACCTCCATATATCAAACTTCCGCGTGTCCAAATTTTCTGTATAGTGAATTTCCAGCAAATTTCCATCATAAAAAAAATTGTTTCTATGTATCCAAAAATTCTGTATGCGTCAAATTTTTGTTTTGAGAGATTTGTAGATTTTTTCCCACTTTAGACAGTTTGTAACATGAAAAATTAAGGTTAGGGGATAAAATTTAGTTTACTAAAGCTGCTATGAAGCTCATAAGGAATCTGGGTTTGAGGGGTGTGTATATAGGTCGTTGTTCTGTTCTGGAGTTCTTAAATTTCCTCAAGTTTATTTCAAATCTAAGTTGTAACCAATAATGCAGTAAAATCAGTTTCAAGTTATATCTTTTGTCTGTTGATTATCATTCCTAGTCTTTTTAGCTTCATTGAAAATCATTCAAGTAGATTGATTTTTTATTTTTCTCTCGATTACATTGTCGAAACGAAAATCCCCTAATTGCGGATCAAGTTGAATTGCCGAAGAATGAAGATGTATGAAGGCGCAAAAATTTCATTTCTGGTAAATTTAGCTCTTCCGCAGGCAGATGTCTACAATTATGAGAAATTGGGAAGCCGTAATAAAAGTACTGAAACTTTATTACAGTTAAAACATGAAACAATATTATAGTTGGTTTTTTAGAAACAATGCAGTGCTTAGTAAATGTTTGACATGTAAATTTTTAATTATCAACTTTCATTTAATCCTGTTTGGTATAAATTGGAAATTGGGTTTTATACACAAAAATTAGCTTTAATTTTTATATTTTAGGAAGTTTTTATGATAAACTTGGATTGTTTCTATGCATCAAAATTTCTGTACATCGAAATTTTTTCCGGTAATTTGCTACTTTGATATTTGGAGGTCCGACTGTATTTGAGAATGCGCACTAAAGAAGAATCACTTGTGTGATTTTTTTTTTCTCTTTGTAAATATTTTCTTAGAGCTCATATTGAAAAAGACATTTCTGAATAAACACTTAAGAAATAGTGGAGTGTTGTGAGTTTTCTTTCTTGACACTTGTAAATTTTTATATTTGAAAGTATCTTTTGAAAACCATTCTCAGAACAAGCTATTAAGTCTTGTGATTTCTTCAAAATCGCGAAATAGCAAGGGACGACTGTAGCTGTAATGCTATGCATAATTCTGTAAGTAAATTCCTTAAGTAATTCAATAAGTAATTTAACAGCCCTTAGGAAGAGGGGTCCCAGGCCCAGGTCTTGTGGGCCTGTGCAGTAATCAGACCCTAAGAGGGAGATACAGAAAATAAAACAACACAGAATGTACAGTATGTCAGGGGTCTGTCCAGGATTTTTCACAGGGTCCGTATTTTGTGAAAAATCAATTAATTTTGTGAAAAATCAATGTTTGCAAAAAAAAAAATTTGTAAAAACGATATTTTTGAATTTCAACGTGGCGCAACTGCATCACTGACCCTTAAAGTTGAGTGTTTTCCCTCTTTTCTGTTGAGAATGCCATTCTTGAGTGTTTTTCGAGTATTGGGGTACATCGCTCTCTGGGAGATGGACACCCCTCAAGTATCAATATTTATTTACCATTCTACGTTATGTTAAATTATACTAGAAGTGTTATATGTATAGTATTTAAAATAATTGTAACAAAGAAATTCAGGCATTGGTTCAGCATATAACTTTTTGAACCAAGACATTGTGTATGAGCACAGAACTTCGTTTAAAACTTATAAATTCCGTGATTTTTACAAAAATAATAAATTTTTTATTTGTTTACCTCTTAACAAAGAGTACTAAACATTGAAAATTCAAAAAATCAGATTCCCATAGCGGATGCAAAGAGATTGCAATCCTCAAAGTGAAAACATCAAACGTGTAAAAACGGCTTGTAAAATAAATATTTTTGATAAAATTATTTTATAATTGCAGTTTAGAGTCCTATGATAATCATATCTTTAATGTCTGGACACAGTGAATCAAAAAAAAAAAAAAAAAAGAACCATCTATTCAGCATTTAAATTTTTGACTCATAAAAGAAAATGGAATTCCGCTTTAAAAAACTTGAAATAAGCGTTGTTACAAAAATAAAGAGACTTTTCATTTATTTGCATCCTAATGAAACGAAGTTAGCTTGAAAAAAGAATAAAATATGATTCTCATATTGAATGTAAAAAGACTGCGCTTTTCAAAATGTAGGCATCTAAAGAAAAAAAAACGATAAATAAAAGAGTTTATTTAAAATCAAATATCGTTTTTAGCATCGAAAAATCAAATCCATATAACTTTCTCCCAAAATAACAATTAAACATCGCCCCGCCAAACACTAAGCGGCGAAAAACAGTTAAACAACGCATCCGCACCCGCCAGACGCTAAGTGGCGATAAGTTTAAAGTTGGTAACCCTATCTGAAGCGATCACATTCTCTCTTCCCCCCCCCCCCTCACTATCCTTTGCAGTTGTAAGTTCATTTCCCTGTATATTATTGTTTATTAAATCATGAGCAGGGAGAGAAGTGCTTACCACTGACTGAAAATTGACACTTTTTCAGAAGTTTACAACAACACCGCTGCATAAAACAAACAAGCAGAATTATAAACCAAACTGACTTTCAGCAGTTAATTTATTTCAAAGAAACCAACAACAAGCATTATATTTATTTGGCCTTAGTAGTTATTTATCGCTTGCAGGAACATAACAAGAGTGCCGATTTTTTTTCTTTTGCAAAATTAGCAGATTTTGCATAAGTTGATCCCTCTAATTTAACTTTAAAAAAGGTTCCAAACATTATCGTTTTTATGCATGGAAATATGCTGCATTATTTTGATTTGCTCTTCCAATAAACAATTTGTGAAAGATCCGTTTTTGTTTATCAGAATTTTTTAAAGGGTCCATTTTGGTTGGTCAGGATTTTGTGAAAGGTCTGTTTTGGTAGATCGGATTTTTGTGAAGGGTCCGTTAACGGACCCAAATTTCCTCTGACCAGACCCCTGAGTATGTAGTAATAACAAACGCTGCACTATAATAGTACTGTACACTGGAGACAGTAATAATACAGTAAAACCTGTGAAGTTGACCACCCTTGTAAATAGACCACCTGCCTAAGTTGACCACTTTTTTCAGGCACAGAATTAGCCCTTATCATATAAATCAACCTTTGTAAGTTGACCTCCTATTTAAGTTGACCGCTAAAGTAGTGTACCGCAAGTAGTCAACTTACACAGGTTTCACTGTATTAAAGAATTAAAAATGAAGAAGATGATGATTTATGCACCAAGATCAGATCGTCATTGCCTTTGCTTTTAAAACTTTTCTATTTATGACAACAACTCCCTTCCTGATCTCTTTAATCCACAATACAAGAAAAGCCTCCATTTTCATAACATTTACTTTGCTTATATGTTACTCTACAAGGTTCAACCTTGAAACTAATAAGTTCTGAATTTGTACGGATATCTTTTTTCTTGATTTTAAATTGTATGTATGGAAGTTTCACTTATACTTATTATTGTCATACTGCCTTCAACACATTTCTTAGTTGTTGAAACACATCGAAAATCTTTAGCTTTTCTTTATTTCTCAGAACTTTCAGTCTCTTTCCCGCTTCTCAAACTTTAGATGAAACAGTGCCAATACATTTCATTAGCATTAATATTTAGAATGAAACAAATGAATGAATTTAATACACTAACAAAGCGCTGTGTAGACTAGCTTGCCGTCGGAACTTCTGCTATCAGGGATGCCAAAGGTATGCAAGTCCATTCACGAAGTCAATGTTGAGTAGCCGATAACGAAGCTGATACTTCCCTTGCGTTGCGGTAACTTCTTCGTGTAATTTTCGCATTACGGGTGAGGAAGTTGCGTTAGCTCTAAAACTCGTTACTGGGGAAAAACTCGGGTTATAGCCATTTCACGTAAGTTGAATCGCGTTGTAGCGGAAGTCGACTGTATATATATATATATATATATAATTCATAAAGTACTGCCCAACCACGGATTGTATGGAATTGTCAAACGTCCAGATAAGACAAATCTATCTGAATGAGGGGGAAAAGTAAAAATTTGATGCATGTATTCCCCTCATATGAATGAGACTCTGCTTCTACAAAAGCTTACATCCCTAAGAAATAATAGATTCGTCCATTTCCGTCTGTAAAACGGATGTTTGTCTTTCCATACAATCCGTGGTCAGACAGTATTGTGTACTTTTTCTTCAAACATGTTTATTCAAAATAGTACTGGCTTCGTAAAATGTCTGAGTACAGCAAAAAAGAGAGAGAGAGAGAATACGACTAACAATGTATGTATATTAACTGCACTTCTTTGTATTTAAGTAAGAAACCTTTTTTCAATAGAAAACTCGAAATTTTTCGGTTAACTATTTTCAACCCAATAAGCAAATGGTAAAAGTGATAATTTTTCTCATTTGAATTATACTGCATCAAAACAATCACCTGTGTTTTTGATAAAACTTGAATTCATCAATCACAAGCATTCAATGTTTTTCATGAATTGATAAAAGAAAATATAGCATTTCAAACCAGGGCCGGATTTAGGGGAGGACAGGTGGGGGGGCTACTGCCCCGGGGCCTCCACAACAAAGGGGCCCCCACAATAAAATTTTTACAAAATATACTAACTTTTACGGGTCAGACAATTTTACGTTTTTTCTCCCAGTCTTTTTTTTTTGTTTTTGTTTTTCCACAGAGAATGCTTGCACAAAAATAATATTATTATTAATATAATTATCGATAATATTAGTGTCGGATATTTTCGAAAATATGATGATCTTTTCGAACCCTGATTAGGGGCCCACCACTCCTTCGTTGCCCCGGGGCCTCCACACTTCTAAATCCGGCCCTGTTTCAAACTAGTTTAATTTGTGCTGACATATTATTTGCAGAATCATTAAAAAAGCCAAAAATGAATTGCAACAAAAAGTAAAATAGGATAGACCGGGACACGTTTAGCATATTTTTTTCAATGAATTTTCTAAATTTTATGTTTTTAACTTGGGAAATTTTAGACATTGCGGTTTTATGAAGCAGTGAATGGAGTCAAAATTGGTATGTTCAGTTGTCGCTCAGTTTATGTTTTTTACCATTAAAAAAAATATTTTTGAGTCCAAGTCGGTTGCGTAAACTTGCCCCGGACACTGGGCGCGTTTACGCATACATTTTGACACCTAACGTGGTTCTGGTGAAAAACCAACGTACATAAAGCACAAACTTTGAAGAAAATCAGGGCTGGCAAGTTTCTGCCGGGGCGGTTGAAACCACTGGTAGAAACCGGTTAAAACCGGCATGGCAAAAACCACTTTCTGCCACATTTTTGGCAGAAACTGGCAAAAACTCTCAAAATGACAAAAAAAATATATATATATTGTAGTAAACAGTAGAGTACAGTAGAAAATGCATGGAAAAAATAATTAATTGTTAACCAAAGCACAGTTTAATTTACAATATTATCCCAATTCAGAATGAAATGTTACATTTTTTGGACCCTTCAGTTGCTTCATGGAAAAGGTGGTTCCAAAAATCTAAATAGTTTCTCAATTTAATATGCACGAATGAGAAACTTTAGAATATTCTTGCAACAAAAGAGATAGCCGGAAATGCATCAAGGAACAAGCAATATTTATAAAACTTTCAAATTGTATATATTTTTTTAAACTGGTCCATCATGTAGTAACTGGGGTATTGGTAAAAATTCGACTGGAAAAATGAGTTTCGAGAAGTGGGGCCAATTTGTTTTGCAAAGCTGTGATATTAAGTACAAAATCTAGATTAATATTAGCAAGTAAAATTTGACACTTTCTTCTGGAAGCACATGATAATTTCAATCACAAGCAATTTAGATGAAGCTTATTTGTGAGCAAATTACAAACAGTAATGCCAGTTTAATTTTGTATGTCACTCCTCTATCCTAAGAACCCATAGGATTTTCGTCCTTTGTTAGATTAATCCAAATATTACGAGCATCAGCAATTGAAAAGTTCCCTTTCTAAACTAAATCAAGGGCACTAGCATAACATTTTATTTTTTATTTTTGAAATGAAGTTAAATTTTTTTGTTTACCTAAACAAATATCATTTAGTAATTACTTTAGTTTTTTAGGACGATTTTCAGTTTTTGCCAGTTTCTGCCGGTTTTAACCGGTTATAACCAGTTTCTGCCACTGGCACGGCAAAAACTAGTTTCTGCCGGCAGAAAGCCAACCCTGAAGAAAATACAGCATTCAGCTATTTCAAGGCTACAGTGGAGCCTCTTCATCAGTGCAAAAAGCTCAACCAACGCAACTGAAAGTCAGGAGAGAACTGACAATGACCACTTGGATACCGGTATTTATACCAAAGAGGACCAACCAATAGGAATTCAGGACACAAGACAACAAAAAACCAATCAACAGCAACATGTCAATGCTGCATCATGCTCCCACCCCCTGCTACTGGTTGACACCCCTGATAATGATGTAGCATGTGTTCAGATTTCATACATCATAATCAGGAGCGGACTGGGGCCCGCTACAACCCCTTGAATAGGACAGGCCGACTTATCCGACATTTTGGTTCCAAGACAGCTCTGAATCCAACCCTGTTTCTTGTATTTATAATTACTTTATAACATTCGCTGGTTGCTATGTCTTAAAACAATTGATGATAAGTTGAGTAAAATGTCGCTTAAATTTAGAAAGGTTACTTTGTTCACAAATTCAAGAAAAATGAATCTGAAAATGTGAAACGTAATGACCCTCATTTTCACACCTTATTTGTTTTTAATTTGTGTTAATGAAATATTTTACATTTACCAAATAAAATATTAAACCATCAACCAGGCAACACATTTAAAGCTTGGACACCAGTTTTCTGCAACGAGGCTTTTGTGCAAATATTAATTTTGTCCCCCGACAACTTTTGAACCAAAATGTCGGATGAGTCGGCTCCCCTTATATAGTGGGCTTAGGTCCCGCAAGAGGGCGCCAACCTTGGCCTCCAAAGGATGCATGGTACATGTTGTTGGTTTGAAAAATTATGCACCAGACAATATGTAAACTATTTTTTTCAAGGTACAAAAATCTGATTTTTTTTCCTTGCTGGGGAGTGGGTGTGGGGAGGCCCCTTAGGATTACATACCCTCTTAGACTCCAAAAGACATCTAGCCCCCCCCCCCCGATAATTTTTGCAAGTCGGTGCCCCTGCCACTTACACCAGAACAAAATGACCGCTTTTGGTGGAATGTGGCCATATAAATTTGTTTTTTTCAGCGGTTTAAGGTAAGCGGCTACAGTACCTCAAAAATGATGAAACGATCAAAATATTTTTTATTGCTTATTTCAAAACTAAAAACTATTCACAGGGAAAAAGTTTCATTGCTTTAGTTCAAATATTTAAGAAGTTATGAGTGATTTTAGGCAATGCTCGCTATGTGTTCTTATGCAAAAGAAAAACTTTAAACTGCTTTTTCTCGATGATGGTATTTTTGTGTTTTCATGTCATTAGAATTCCTAAGGATTTTTTTTCTATTAAAGATGCAGCTTTAAAGTAATACTTTTTGCAATTGGGATAACACATTTGACAAAACTGTGCATTGGATAAGCATTTTATAAATTACTCAAATGTTTAGAGCATGTTAAACCTTTAAAAACCAATTAAAAAAAAAAAAAACTTTGATTTTTTACATAATTAATCACAGAAAATTTTCTAATGAACTCATAAGCAAATGAATGCACAGATTTTTAGAGATGATGATAGTAACCGTTTAGCAAAAAAAATTTTTTTTAAAATTAGTGCAAAAATAAAAAAAGCTTTAGGCATTTCAAAAAATTGAAATTTTCTTCAATTTTTTGAATTTTAAAAAAAAGGAGCCAATATTTTTAATTTTTAAAAATAAATTATTGATTAAGAAATAAGTATGCATGTTATGGTTTCAAAGAAATATAAAATTTACTTAAAATTAAAAAAAAAAATGTTTGAAAGGTACTGTGGCCCCTTAAATTATTATTTCTCAACAAATGAGATATGTTTTCATTATGTTGGGACCTTAAGTTTCAAAACCTACAAGTTATTTCGTCATTGCTATATTAATAGAGCAAATAATATTAAGTAATGCATTCAGCAAACTACAAGAGGTTGACTTTGGATGTCCCGCACATAGCGCATACAAATAAATTTTGAGTAATAAAGTTATGTAATAAAAATAAAACTGTATCAAGAAAGTATCTTCATATCAAATGTAAAGATTAAAAAATGTGCTTACTCCTGTTTAATTAAAATATTAAGATCTATAGCAAAATGTTGATAAAATTATAGAGTCAGATCGCCCCGCAGCTGATGGTGGAATGGTCCGGAAACACACTGTTCCTTAGATATTAAAAAGAAAAATTTCTGCTTGAGATGCTATGCACCGAATGCTTCCTTCCCCAAGATAGCCAAGAATGAAGATTCTGGCACTGAAATGAATTCCAAATAAGTTCTTTTTTAAGGGGATATTCTAGTCTAAGAGGCTTAACTTTAAGGTGATTTTACAGGCGTAATACGAGGGCTGTTTTTTTTTCAACTTCCGATCGTGCTGCTAGATGGCAGGGCGAGCGGCATCGGCCAGCAATGCTCGGCAGTCGACTGCGCACCTCTCCCACTACAACCTTACTCGTTTTCGGGTGTCCAACGCCATTACCAGTTTATCTAGCGACACATAAACATGGCTACCATCATAAAATCTCCCGCCAAGTGTGAGTTGCGAACATTGAGAAGGAATAGATGGAGAGAGTGCAACCCTACTATCTCGATATGGCAACAGTACCATGTGACTTGGGGAGCAATTTCGAGTTGACTGTAACCACTGAAGAAGTTTTCATTAGCTGAAGCCATGCATGATAACAACCTTTAACTGTAGAAGGGAAAAATTAGATTTATAGTAATTGCAGTACTCTAGCATTGTATGTGTGTGTGTAAACTGTGAGGAAAAAGCCATACCAGGAGGTCCAGTAATTTTTCCCTAGCACGTACGAATGTTTTTCACTTCTAAATAAGGAAAAAATAACATTTATATGCATTCAACGAGTACATATTCCACAGTTGCCAATAATTTTTCATAGGCGTCGGAACGGGGGGAGCTGAGGGAGCTTGAGCTCCCCCTGGAATATTTCAGACCGGCTTAGCTCCCCCGGAAAATTCTTGCACTGCTGCTTTTTGCCGTACATTGTTTACCTCAAACCTGATTTCAAAAATGTGGTCTGCCTTTTTTGGGAATTTCGGAATTTCTACCCAATGAGCAACAAAAGCAGTGAGCAGACGGAGTGGTCAGTGCACTTGAATTCACCTTCACCTTTTTTTTCACTGTTTAAACACTCTTGATTGCCGAAATGCGGGAAAGTGGACTCTACTCCGCGTCTGCGAAAATCAGTACCAGTCAGAGGCGTAGCATAACCAAACATTTTTTTTGGGGGGGGGGGGGCACCAGAGCCATCACCAAGAAGGGTTTTGCTACACCCCGCCCAGTTTTCAGAAATGGCGTCACCAATTTCATATTAGTAATGAAAAAAAAAAGCAGAAAGGAAACCTTTACGATTTTAAGAACATGTAATAGAAATGATAAGTGAACAAATAGAATAACATTGTCGAAAAGAGTTTTTTCTGCAAAATTTGAAAGCAAATGTAATCTTTAAATATTATTTAGGAACAGCCAAGCAAGGTTATGCATTATGATTTACCTCTGAGGAGCGCTGAAACGCACGTTTAGAACATTTTTTAACGAAAAGAAAGTATGCAGTGTTTAGTACAAATCTATGACAAGCGTCAGCCAAGTAAAACATGAATACGTAAATAAACGTAACTTCATAGGGGCTGCCGGCATTTTTAAATTTCTTTTCTTTTTTTCTTTTCTTTTCTTTTTTCTTTTTTTAAATATCATCATGAAAATACTGATTAAGTAGAGAAAAATATATGTGCAACCAAAATACATTTTAATTAGAGAAAAAGTTGAAACAGAGTAAGGCGAGATTTAAAAATGTCATGACTAGTCACACCACTGCTAGTGTGCTAGTTCTAAGTGTTTAAATACAAAAGGCGAATTTAAACGAAAATTTTATCGCGATGTTCTGGAGACATGACATCTAAAACAAAAGAAAGTGTAAAAACTAAGATAAGTCTGAACTATCAAAAAATTCAAAATGGTTTTTTTTATTGACGGGGGCCGCAAACTCTTGTATTTCAAACAAATAAAAATATAAGGCTAGAAATTGAAAATTTCATTATGGAAAAACCAAACCACTCAAATAATTTTGGAAATGAATAGCACCTGATAGCGAAGACACATTGGCTTGGTTGGATAAAGCAGCGTGCTAATAAGGGAAAGGGTGGGAGTTCAAATCTGGGCCGAAAAATATCGTTTTAATGGGTTTTTGTTTTGCAGCAGAATTTTATTCCAAGTTTCCACTAATATGCAAAATTCTAAGCTGTATATCTGTTGTTGTTAAAATCAGGAAACAAAACATTGATTTTAAGAGGGTAAATCGAAGTTTGACTTTGCAGAAGGATAAATTTCAATTTATTTTGCTGCTTTACTACGCATTGCTTTGGTCTATAGCATCTCGAGGTTGCATTGAAATCAGAAAATTCTTCCTTTGAACTCGAATGCTTCGCGTGGGTCAACTAGTCATCTGAAATTGCGTTTCTGGAATTTCACTATCAGAAAATTGCTGAAGACGGATCCCGAACCTCTCCTCCCAGTAACATAGCCAACTATCATCTAAAACTGCGTTTTGACAACTAACTTCGAAAATTTTATTAATGAGCTTCAGCCCCTCCACCTCCGCCAATATAGCATAAAATAATCTTAAATTTCGTTTAGGGTCTTACCTTTCAAATAATTACTGGGGTAAAGCACCCGGAAACTCACCCCTAACATCATTAAAAGTCAAATAAAATTGTTTTTGGAGCTCCAATTTGGAAAAATTTCCAGTCTTCATAAGGATATCAAAGATGGCACACAGCTGCGTTTCTTAGATTGTTCATTTTCGACAAATTTCTGGGAGGGGAGGCCCCGGATTTCTCCTCTAATTAACATCTCCGAATAATGTCTAAAACTGTGTTTTCAGAACAACAATTTTGGAAAATTTCCAGGAAGAACCATAAAATCCTTAACGTAATTAGAGAAAAAATATAAAATTTTTCAAGTTTCAATTTCGAAAAATGCCGAGGAAAACGCTCCCTGGCCACTTTTCCACCCTTGCATTAACAAAGATCATCTAGAATACATTTTTAAGACCACACAAATTAGAAAAAACATCTTATTTTTGGGATAATTTCTTTATAATTCTGGAACAAAAGATTAAGTGTCTAGCAAAGTAGTGGTGATGAGTTAGTTTGGCATTTAAATATGAATAGCATGGGTGCCGGAGCACCCATGCTATTCATAACTAAAAAAGATTGCTAGAGTTGTTTGTACTTGTTCAAATAATTTCAACTTTCCAAAAACTTATCTCATTTTAAGTTATCTGACCCCTCAGATTATACTTTACGAAGTTACAATTATTCTTGTTTTTTTGCTTTCTAAATTACGGTTTTTTCGTCATTTACAGATATATTTTCATGACAAAATTGTTACTTTTCATCTACTATTGCAGAACCCCCCCCCCCCCCCCCCCAACAATATTATTACATTAATATTTCATAGTTTCTATCAAAGACTTTTACAAAAACTTATCTGAACAATATAATATATAACGAACATTTCATTTTAACACATTTCCAACGTTCTGTTTCTCCGCCCTCCTGTTTCATCTATTCGCCTTTTTCTAGTTCTCAGAAAATAAGAAATTCTTCTAAATGCTACGCTGTCGAAACCTCCCCTTTCTTCCAAAATTATTACAGAGCACCTTAAATTTTGTTTTCAAGGCTCCGATTCCCTGAAAATTACCGGAAGAGAGTCCCTGGATATCTTGCCATCCAATAACATGGGAGATTATGTAATGTTCCGTTTTTGGGACTTCAATTTAAAAAAAATTTGCTGGGCCCCTAACGCCAATAAATATGATCCTCAGTCGCGTGTTTTAGCGATTACAATTTCGAAAAATTTAACTAGAAGGAACCTCTGAACCTTTTCTGATAACACCATTGAAAAACGCTCTCTAGTAGGACTTCAAGTTTAAAAGTTTCCAAAGTAGAGCCCTAGTGCAGTCTTTTCCTCTGACATCATTGAAGGTTGTCTACAATTACGTTTAAGACTTGAAAATCGAAATATTGGGAGGGAGATGTAAATCGATTCGAAAAATCGATCGAGGACAATCCTTCGAGTCATATTTTCACTAAAGTCAACAAATATGGTATACAATCGTGTTTTAAGACATTAATTTCGGAAAATTTTCAGGGAAGTTATTCAAAACTTTTCTCCCCTTAACATTACCAAAGATCGCCTAAAAATTCGTTTTCAGAACAAGAATTCTGAAAATTTTCCGGGGGAGGATCCCCGAAACTCCTCTATTTCTACGTGCTCATCATCGAGTACTGACTGACCTTCTTTCAAAACCAGAAGTTTTATCACCTCATTCTCTCCACAAACAATTGATAAAAGATAAAAAAGAGATGGAAGCTTCGAAACTAATTTGATATGTAGAAAAAAAAATTAAAGTCCCCTCCCCCCCTACCAATTATTTTAAGGGGCCACTGCTTCTGCCCCTTACATACCAGACACTTCTCATAATAACGAATAAATACCTTTGTGCTGAAGATTCAAAAAATCAGTAATCCAACGTCAGAAAGCACAAATATTGCAAAATATTGCAGACACGTGTTTCGGTGTTACAAGGAACACCTTTTTCAATGCAAAGAAATGTGAGCTTCTGGATGAAAAGTCATCCGAGAAAAGCCGAAACACGTGTCTGCAATATTTTGCAATATTTGTGCTTTCTGGCGTTGGATTACTGATTTTTTGACTTCTCATAATGTGCCCCAGCTCCTCCTACTTCTACAAAGTTCCTACGCCTCTGTTTTTGTACTTATTTTACCTATAAAAGTTATAAAACATTGTATATCTTGAGTGCAAGTAACATTTTAGTTCCATAAAAACACTTTTTACTTAACTAGTAATTATTTTAACGACTCTTAAGCATTTTGTGTACATTTGCTTTGTTGGCGAGTATCTTCTCGCCAAGCTCCTGTGAACAGCAGATGCACAAGAATAAAGATTTGCTATCTTTATGCTTCAATTTAAATACTAGTACACCTGCGTATGAAATCATTTCAAACCATTGATTACAATACATATGAATCCATAAATTTTCAGTCAATAACAGAACACTTTAAACTATTTGTACATGCCCGTCATTTCAGGGAATGAACATCAAAGTACATGAAAAATGCAATTACATTATATTTTAAAATCCGGAAAGAAGTGAGGAGAGGGAGTTTGAATGATAGGCCTGTATTTGTATCCGTTATTTATTTATTTATTTATTATTATGCGGTAAAGGAGTTGGAGCCAGAGTTGCTCTGATTTGTAGCCCCGATTTCATAATAAGCGCCGTCGCGTCGTCTGAAAAATATTAATGCCAAAAGAGCGATTGCGTGCCAAAACGTGACAACTTCCCAGCCAAACAAGTCACCTGACCTGGGAAACATTGGGTCTCTAGCTTATTTCACTGAGACATTTGCTATGGCTCCCTCCATTAGTATTCCTTCTCAATGGTTGCGAAGCGTCAGAAATTCACCATAGAATGAAACGAGTATACGGTGAAAGCTTTATGAGTGACAGTCCAGTGCGTGATTGCTGTAGGAAATTTAAAGATGGACGAGGTAACATTCATGATGAAGGGGGCCAAGGACGAAAGTCGGTCGCAAATGAGGACCTCGTTGATCGAGTTGACCAAACTGTAAGAAGCAATCGGAGGTTTACGATTACGGACCTATCCGATCAGTTTCCTGAGATTTCAAGGTCAGCCCTTTACACTATCGTAACTGACAAGTTATTCTACAAAAAACGCTGTGAAAACCCATCTCAAATCACTGGCGGCAAACTTCTATGAAGAAGGTATTAAGAAGCTTGTACCCAGGTATGAAAAATGCCTCAATTTAAATGGCGGTTATGTTAAAAAGTAATTAATAATGTACCTAACTTTTGATAATAAATTTTTTTAATTACTCTTACTAGTTTTATTTTTATACCACATCGGAAGTTGATAAAAAAACAGCACTCGTAGAAAAAGGAATCAGAGTGTATTCCACTATCCATTTTTATCCGTTTTATTATTAATATTTTAAAAGTATAAAAATGCATAGTAGTTGAAAAAGAAATTCAAAAATGTAGTTGGAGAAGGCTGGCAAGTGGGATCTTAAAAAGGGGGGTCTCCGGGTTGACGTGATTCCAATCCTCCAGGTGATCTGAAGATCTGAAACATAAAGTCAAGGTTGATTTTTACTAAACAAGGATGTAAAATTGTCTGGATGTAGCCGATTTGAAAATATCATACGCGGGGACCATTTTGATAGTACTAAGAAAGTCTGTACCGAATTTCAAGTAGCTCGGTGTATTAGAACTTGAGATATTTTGTCAACCGCATCGAAAAAACTAGTTTCGAGAAAAACGCTTTTACAGTTTGCAGTCCCATTTCAGCAAAAGAGTTTATTTCAAGAAAATGAACTGCAACTCCAAAAATAATTTGAATTTCCATAAATCCTCTTAGAAACTTATTCTTGAAGGTCTAAACTCTGAGAATATGAAGGAAAAAAAAATTTGATTTTGAATTTCTAGACTAGAAATTCAAAAAACCCTTAATCCAGGAAAATCCTGTACTCGCACTTGCTCCAGTTTTTTCTTTTATGCAATCAGATTTAATTTACTGTTTGTGTCTTATTATTCCGCAAGTATAACATTCAGTACTTTAATTTTAGGATTTGTAATTTCAAACAAAATAAATAAAATAATGAAAAAATAATAATAATAATAAAAAAAAACCTTCTCTGCTGTACTTATTCTGTTGCAGGTATCAAACATTTAAATACCTAAAACATTATTTTTTGATGACATTTTAAAAATTAACTCTGCCAAAATAGAAAACCTTGTTTTGTTTTGAAAACTGTATTCATTTTTCTTTTTTCCCTGTTAGAGTAAAATAGTTTTCTGTTTTTAGATTGGAGTTCAATCAAGGGGATGAGTATAGGACCAAGGTTAAGTAGTCTTATCTTGTGACTGTAAATCGCCTAAGTTTGAAGCTTAAAATGCGTATGAACGTCAAAGACAAAATCGCATTCTTGCAAATATTGTGAAGAGACATTTAGTGACATTTCAGACTTAAATGTTCATTTAAAAATACGTACTAAAAAAAAACTGTATTCTTGTGAAATTTGTAGCAAGTCATTTTATCACAGAGGAAATTTAAAGAGCCATTTGAGGACACATACTAATGACAAACCATACTCTTGTGAAATTTGTAAAAAGTCATTTTCCCAGAGTGGAAGTTTAAGGATGCATTTAAGGACACACACTAAAGAAAAACCATTTTCTTGTGAAATTTGTAAAAAGTCATTTTCTCAAAGTGGACATTTTAAGAGCCATTTGAGCTGCCACACTAAAGAAAAACCATATTCTTGTAAAAATTTGTAAAAGTCATTTTCTCAAAGTGGACATTTTAAGCGCCATTTGAGGTGCCACACTAAAGAAAAACCGTATTCTTATGAAATTTGTAAAAAGTCATTTTCGGAGAGTGGAAGTTTAAAGAAGCATTTAAGGATATGTACTAAAGAATAACTATACTCTTGTGAAATTTGTAGCAAGTCATTTATTCAGAATGGAAATTTAAAGAGGCATTTGAGGACACACACTGAAGAAAAGCCATATTCTTGTGAAATTTGTAAAAAGTCATTTTCTCAAAGTGGACATATTAAGAGCCATTTGAGGTGCTACACTAAAGAAAAACCATCTTCTTGTGAAATTTGTAAAAAGTCATTTTGGGAGAGTGGAAGTTTAAAGAAGCATTTGAGGACATACACTAAAGAAAAACCATTTTCTTGTGAAATTTGTAAAAAGTCATTTTCTCAAAGTGGACATTTTAAGAGCCATTTGAGGTGCCACACTAAAGAAAAACCCTATTCTTGTGAAATTTGTAAAAAGTCATTTTCTCGAAGCGGAAGTCTAAGGACGCATTTGCGAACACATACTAAAGAAAAGCCATATTCTTGTGAAACTTGTCAAAAGCCATTTTCTCATACCGGGAACTTAAGGATGCATTTGAGGACATACATTAAAGAAAAACAATATTCTTGTGAAATTTGTAAAAAGTCATTTTCTCAAAGTGGACATTTTAAGAGCCATTTTAGGACCCACACTAAAGAAAAACCCTATTCTTGTGAAATTTGTAAAAAGTCATTTTCTCAAAGTGGAAATTTTAAGAGCCATTTGAGGTACCACACTAAAGAAAAACCATATTCTTGTGAAATTTGTAAAAAGTCATTTTCTCGAAGCGGAAGTCTAAGGACGCATTTGCGAACACATACTAAAGAAAAGCCATATTCTTGTGAAATTTGTCAAAAGCCATTTTCTCATACCGGGAACTTAAGGATGCATTTGAGGACACACACTAAAGAAAAACCATATTCTTGTGAAATTTGTAAAAAGTCATTTTCTCAAAGTGGAAATTTTAAGAGCCATTTGAGGTGCCACACTAAAGAAAAACCATATTCTTGTGAAATTTGTAAAAGGTCATTTTCGGAGGGTGGAAGTTTAAAGAAGCATTTGAGGACACACACTAAAGAAAAACCATATTCTTGTGAAATTTGTAAAAAGTCATTTTCTCAAAGTGGACATTTTAAGAGCCATTTGAGGACCCACACTAAAGAAAAACCCTATTCTTGTGAAATTTGTAAAAAGTCATTTTCTCAAAGTGGACATTTTAAGAGCCATTTGAGGACCCACACTAAAGAAAAACCCTATTCTTGTGAAATATGTAAAAAGTCATTTTCTCGAAGCGGAAATCTAAGGACGCATTTGCGAACACATACTAAAGAAAAGCCATATTCTTGTGAAATTTGTCAAAAGCCATTTTCTCAGAGCGGAAGTCTAAGGACGCATTTGCGAACACATACTAAAGAAAAACCATATTCTTGTGAAACTTGTCAAAAGTCATTTTCTCATACCGGGAGCTTAAGGATGCATTTGAGGACACACATTAAAGAAAAACAATATTCTTGTGAAATTTGTAAGAAGTCATTTTCTCAAAGTGGACATTTTACGAGCCATTTGAGGACCCACACTAAAGAAAAACCCTATTCTTGTGAAATTTGTAAAAAGTCATTTTCTCAAAGTGGACATTTTAAGAGCCATTTGAGGACCCACACTAAAGAAAAACCCTATTCTTGTGAAATTTGTAAAAAGTCATTTTCTCAAAGTGGACGTTTTAAGAGCCATTTGAGGACCCACACTAAAGAAAAACCCTATTCTTGTGAAATTTGTAAAAAGTCATTTTCTCAAAGTGGACATTTTAAGAGCCATTTGAGGACCCACACTAAAGAAAAACCCTATTCTTGTGAAATTTGTAAAAAGCCATTTTCTCAGAGCGGAAGTCTAAGGACGCATTTGCGAACACATACTAAAGAAAAACCATATTCTTGTGAAACTTGTCAAAAGTCATTTTCTCATACCGGGAACTTAAGGATGCATTTGAGGACCCACACTAGAGAAAAACCATATTCCTGTGAAATTTGTAAAAAGTCATTTTCTCAGACGGGAAGTCTAAGGACGCATTTGCGAACACATACTAAAGAAAAACCATATTCTTGTGAAATTTGTCAAAAGTCATTTTCTCAAAGTGGAAATTTTAAGAGCCATTTGAGGTGGCACACTAAAGAAAAACCATATTCTTGTGAAATTTGTAAAAGGTCATTTTCGGAGGGTGGAAGTTTAAAGAAGCATTTGAGGACACACACTAAAGAAAAACCAATATTCTTGTGAAATTTATAAAAAGTCATTTTCTCAAAGTGGAAATTTTAAGAGCCATTTGAGGTGCCACACTAAAGAAAAACCATATTCTTGTGAAATTTGTAAAAGGTCATTTTCGGAGGGTGGAAGTTTAAAGAAGCATTTGAGGACACACACTAAAGAAAAACCATATTCTTGTGAAATTTGTAAAAAGTCATTTTCTCAAAGTGGACATTTTAAGAGCCATTTGAGGTGCCACACTAAAGAAAAACCATATTCTTGTGAAATTTGTAAAAAGTCATTTTCTCAAAGTGGACATTTTAAGAGCCATTTGAGGTGCCACACTAAAGAAAAACCATATTCTTGTGAAATTTGTAAAAGGTCATTTTCGGAGGGTGGAAGTTCAAAGAAGCATTTGAGGAGCCACACTAAAGAAAAACCATATTCTTGTGAAATTTGTCAAAAGTCATTCTCTCACAGCGGAAGTCTAAGGACGCATTTGCGAACAAATACTAAAGAAAAACCATATTCTTGTGAAATTTGTCAAAAGTCATTTTCTCATAGCAGAAGTCTAAGGACGCATTTGCGAACACATACTAAAGAAAAACCATATTCTTATGAAACTTGTCAAAAGTCATTTTCTCGAAGCGGAAGTCTAAGGACGCATTTGCGAACACATACTAAAGAAAAGCCATATTCTTGTGAAATTTGTCAAAAGCCATTTTCTCAGAGCGGAAGTCTAAGGACGCATTTGCGAACACATACTAAAGAAAAACCATATTCTTGTGAAACTTGTCAAAAGTCATTTTCTCATACCGGGAACTTAAGGATGCATTTGAGGACACACATTAAAGAAAAACAATATTCTTGTGAAATTTGTAAGAAGTCATTTTCTCAAAGTGGACATTTTACGAGCCATTTGAGGACCCACACTAAAGAAAAACCCTATTCTTGTGAAATTTGTAAAAAAGTCATTTTCTCAAAGTGGACATTTTAAGAGCCACTTGAGGACCCACACTGAAGAAAAACCCTATTCTTGTGAAATTTGTAAAAAGCCATTTTCTCAGAGCGGAAGTCTAAGGACGCATTTGCGAACACATACTAAAGAAAAACCATATTCTTGTGAAACTTGTCAAAAGTCATTTTCTCATACCGGGAACTTAAGGATGCATTTGAGGACACACATTAAAGAAAAACCATATTCTTGTGAAATTTGTAAAAAGTCATTTTCTCAAAGTGGACATTTTAAGAGCCATTTGAGGACCCACACTAAAGAAAAACCCTATTCTTGTGAAATTTGTAAAAAGTCATTTTCTCAAAGTGGACATTTTAAGAGCCATTTGAGGACCCACACTAAAGAAAAACCCTATTCTTGTGAAATTTGTAAAAAAGTCATTTTCTCAAAGTGGACATTTTAAGAGCCACTTGAGGACCCACACTAAAGAAAAACCCTATTCTTGTGAAATTTGTAAAAAGCCATTTTCTCACAGCGGAAGTCTAAGGACGCATTTGCGAACACATACTAAAGAAAAACCATATTCTTGTGAAATTTGTCAAAAGTCATTTTCTCATAGCAGAAGTCTAAGGACGCATTTGCGAACACATACTAAAGAAAAACCATATTCTTATGAAACTTGTCAAAAGTCATTTTCTCATACCGGGAACTTAAGGATGCATTTGAGGACCCACACTAAAGAAAAACCCTATTCTTGTGAAATTTGTAAAAAGTCATTTTCTCAAAGTGGACATTTTAAGAGCCATTTGAGGACCCACACTAAAGAAAAACCCTATTCTTGTGAAATTTGTAAAAAGTCATTTTCTCGAAGCGGAAGTCTAAGGACGCATTTGCGAACACATACTAAAGAAAAGCCATATTCTTGTGAAATTTGTCAAAAGCCATTTTCTCAGAGCGGAAGTCTAAGGACGCATTTGCGAACACATACTAAAGAAAAACCATATTCTTGTGAAACTTGTCAAAAGTCATTTTCTCATACCGGGAACTTAAGGATGCATTTGAGGACACACATTAAAGAAAAACAATATTCTTGTGAAATTTGTCAAAAGTCATTTTCTCACAGCGGAAGTCTAAGGACGCATTTGCGAACACATACTAAAGAAAAACCATATTCTTGTGAAATTTGTCAAAAGTCATTTTCTCATAGCAGAAGTCTAAGGACGCATTTGCGAACACATACTAAAGAAAAACCATATTGTTATGAAACTTGTCAAAAGTCATTTTCTCATACCGGGAACTTAAGGATGCATTTGAGGACACACATTAAAGAAAAACCATATTCTTGTGAAATTTGTAAAAAGTCATTTTCTCAAAGTGGACATTTTAAGAGCCATTTGAGGACCCACACTAAAGAAAAACCCTATTCTTGTGAAATTTGTAAAAAGTCATTTTCTCAAAGTGGACATTTTAAGAGCCATTTGAGGACCCACACTAAAGAAAAACCCTATTCTTGTGAAATTTGTAAAAAGTCATTTTCTCGAAGCGGAAGTCTAAGGACGCATTTGCGAACACATACTAAAGAAAAGCCATATTCTTGTGAAATTTGTCAAAAGCCATTTTCTCAGAGCGGAAGTCTAAGGACGCATTTGCGAACACATACTAAAGAAAAACCATATTCTTGTGAAACTTGTCAAAAGTCATTTTCTCATACCGGGAACTTAAGGATGCATTTGAGGACACACATTAAAGAAAAACAATATTCTTGTGAAATTTGTAAAAAGTCATTTTCTCAAAGTGGACATTTTAAGAGCCATTTGAATACCCACACTAGAGAAAAACCATATTCATGTGAAATTTGTAAAAAGTCATTTTCTCAAAGTGGAAATTTTAAGAGCCATTTGAGGTGCCACACTAAAGAAAAACCATATTCTTGTGAAATTTGTAAAAGGTCATTTTCGGAGGGTGGAAGTTTAAAGAAGCATTTGAGGACACACACTAAAGAAAAACCATATTCTTGTGAAATTTGTAAAAAGTCATTTTCTCAAAGTGGAAATTTTAAGAGCCATTAGAGGTGCCACACTAAAGAAAAACCATATTCTTGTGAAATTTGTAAAAGGTCATTTTCGGAGGGTGGAAGTTTAAAGAAGCATTTGAGGAGCCACACTAAAGAAAAACCATATTCTTGTGAAATTTGTCAAAAGTCATTTTCTCACAGCGGAAGTCTAAGGACGCATTTGCGAACACATACTAAAGAAAAA
This sequence comes from Uloborus diversus, assembly GCF_026930045.1. Lineage (NCBI taxonomy): Eukaryota > Metazoa > Arthropoda > Arachnida > Araneae > Uloboridae > Uloborus > Uloborus diversus. The sequence continues at coordinate 191,236,949 of NC_072734.1, forward strand.
CCATATTCTTGTGAAATTTGTCAAAAGTCATTTTCTCATAGCAGAAGTCTAAGGACGCATTTGCGAACACATACTAAAGAAAAACCATATTCTTATGAAACTTGTCAAAAGTCATTTTCTCATACCGGGAACTTAAGGATGCATTTGAGGACACACATTAAAGAAAAACCATATTCTTGTGAAAATTGTAAAAAGTCATTTTCTCAAAGTGGACATTTTAAGAGCCATTTGAGGACCCACACTAAAGAAAAACCATATTCCTGTGAAATTTGTAAAAAGTCATTTTCTCAGAGCGGAAGTCTAAGGACGCATTTGCGAACACATACTAAAGAAAAACCATATTCTTGTGAAATTTGTCAAAAGTCATTTTCTCATAGCAGAAGTCTAAGGACGCATTTGCGAACACATACTAAAGAAAAGCCATATTCTTGTGAAATTTGTCAAAAGTCATTTTCTCATACTGGGAAGTTAAGGATGCATTTGAGGACACACATTAAAGAAAAACCATATTCTTGTGAAGTTTGTAAAAAGTCATTTTCTCAAAGTGGACATTTTAAGAGCCATTTGAGGACCCACACTAAAGAAAAACCCTATTCTTGTGAAATTTGTAAAAAGTCATTTTCTCAAAGTGGACATTTTAAGAGCCATTTGAGGACCCACACTAAAGAAAAACCCTATTCTTGTGAAATTTGTAAAAAGTCATTTTCTCGAAGCGGAAGTCTAAGGACGCATTTGCGAACACATACTAAAGAAAAGCCATATTCTTGTGAAATTTGTCAAAAGCCATTTTCTCAGAGCGGAAGTCTAAGGACGCATTTGCGAACACATACTAAAGAAAAACCATATTCTTGTGAAACTTGTCAAAAGTCATTTTCTCATACCGGGAACTTAAGGATGCATTTGAGGACACACATTAAAGAAAAACAATATTCTTGTGAAATTTGTCAAAAGTCATTTTCTCACAGCGGAAGTCTAAGGACGCATTTGCGAACACATACTAAAGAAAAACCATATTCTTGTGAAATTTGTCAAAAATCATTTTCTCATACCGGGAACTTAAGGATGCATTTGAGGACACACATTAAAGAAAAACCATATTCTTGTGAAATTTGTAAAAAGTCATTTTCTCAAAGTGGACATTTTAAGAGCCATTTGAGGACCCACACTAAAGAAAAACCCTATTCTTGTGAAATTTGTAAAAAGTCATTTTCTCAAAGTGGACATTTTAAGAGCCATTTGAGGACCCACACTAAAGAAAAACCCTATTCTTGTGAAATTTGTAAAAAGTCATTTTCTCGAAGCGGAAGTCTAAGGACGCATTTGCGAACACATACTAAAGAAAAGCCATATTCTTGTGAAATTTGTCAAAAGCCATTTTCTCAGAGCGGAAGTCTAAGGACGCATTTGCGAACACATACTAAAGAAAAACCATATTCTTGTGAAACTTGTCAAAAGTCATTTTCTCATACCGGGAACTTAAGGATGCATTTGAGGACACACATTAAAGAAAAACAATATTCTTGTGAAATTTGTAAGAAGTCATTTTCTCAAAGTGGACATTTACGAGCCATTTGAGGACCCACACTAAAGAAAAACCCTATTCTTGTGAAATTTGTAAAAAGTCATTTTCTCAAAGTGGACATTTTAAGAGCCATTTGAGGACCCACACTAGAGAAAAACCATATTCATGTGAAATTTGTAAAAAGTCATTTTCTCAGACGGGAAGTCTAAGGACGCATTTGCGAACACATACTAAAAAAAAACCATATTCTTGTGAAATTTGTCAAAAGTCATTTTCTCAAAGTGGAAATTTTAAGAGCCATTTGAGGTGCCACACTAAAGAAAAACCATATTCTTGTGAAATTTGTAAAAGGTCATTTTCGGAGGGTGGAAGTTTAAAGAAGCATTTGAGGACACACACTAAAGAAAAACCATATTCTTGTGAAAATTGTAAAAAGTCATATTCTCAAAATGGAAATTTTAAGAGCCATTTGAGGTGCCACACTAAAGAAAAACCATATTCTTGTGATATTTGTAAAAGGTCATTTTCGGAGGGTGGAAGTTTAAAGAAGCATTTGAGGACACACACTAAAGAAAAACCATATTCTTGTGAAATTTGTAAAAAGTCATTTTCTCAAAGTGGAAATTTTAAGAGCCATTAGAGGTGCCACACTAAAGAAAAACCATATTCTTGTGAAATTTGTAAAAGGTCATTTTCGGAGGGTGGAAGTTTAAAGAAGCATTTGAGGAGCCACACTAAAGAAAAACCATATTCTTGTGAAATTTGTCAAAAGTCATTTTCTCACAGCGGAAGTCTAAGGACGCATTTGCGAACACATACTAAAGAAAAACCATATTCTTGTGAAATTTGTCAAAAGTCATTTTCTCATAGCAGAAGTCTAAGGACGCATTTGCGAACACATACTAAAGAAAAACCATATTCTTATGAAACTTGTCAAAAGTCATTTTCTCATACCGGGAACTTAAGGATGCATTTGAGGACACACATTAAAGAAAAACCATATTCTTGTGAAATTTGTAAAAAGTCATTTTCTCAAAGTGGACATTTTAAGAGCCATTTGAGGACCCACACTAAAGAAAAACCATATTCCTGTGAAATTTGTAAAAAGTCATTTTCTCAGAGCGGAAGTCTAAGGACGCATTTGCGAACACATACTAAAGAAAAACCATATTCTTGTGAAATTTGTCAAAAGTCATTTTCTCATAGCAGAAGTCTAAGGACGCATTTGCGAACACATACTAAAGAAAAGCCATATTCTTGTGAAATTTGTCAAAAGTCATTTTCTCATACTGGGAAGTTAAGGATGCATTTGAGGACACACATTAAAGAAAAACAATATTCTTGTGAAATTTGTAAAAAGTCATTTTCTCAATGTGGACATTTTAAGAGCCTTTTGAGGTGCCACACTAAAGAAAAACCATATTCTTCTGAAATTTGTAAAAAGTCATTTTCGGAGAATGGAGATTTGAAAGTTCATTTGGAAGCTCACACTTAAGAAAACCATATTCGTGTGAAATTTGTAAAAAATCATTTTCTAACAATGGACATTTTAAGAGCCATTTGAGGACCCACACTAGAGAAAATCATATTCTTGTGAAATTCGTTAAAAGTCATTTTCCCAGAGTGGATGTCTAAGGGCGCATTTGCGAACACATACTAAAGATAAAGTCATACTCGTGTGAAACTATATTCTTTGTGACTTTTTCATCTTTAAAGATTGCCTCATCGTTAAGATTTCAATTTCGAAACATTCTGGGTGAGATTATCCGAACATTAACGTCACCAAATATTGTTTAAAATTTTAGTTTTAAAACTTCAATTTTTAAATTTTTTGGAAGAAAATTCCCGAATACACTCCCTTTTTCTTTTAAATTCAAAGATGACCTAAATATGCGTTATAAAGACTCCTGTTTGAGGGAAAAAAATCAGGAAGAGGATCCTGCTAGATAGCATAAAACTGCATTTTTAAAACTCCTATTAGGAAAAAAAAAATCAGAGGATGTTTTTCTGAAGTCCCCAAAGAAAGTTCAAGACTGAGTTCTTACAATTTCATCAATTCAAAAAAAAAAAAAAAAAAATGCTGGGAGAACCTCCAAACCCTTTCGTTCTTCCTCAAGTCAATAAAAGAGAAGTCTGAAATAACGTTTTAAAAGACGTTTAAAAAAAATGTTGTTTCAACTTAGCAAAATTTCTGTGAAAGAACCCCAAACCCTTTGCTCTAAGTTTGCTAAAGATAGCTTTAATTTTCAGCTTTAAGACATCATTTTAAGATTTTTTTTTTGGTAAGAGCTTTCCCCACCCTTTCTCCCCTTCCCCCCCAAAGACAGTCCAAATTTCTTCGTTTTTATCATTATTATTCCTAATTAGACTTTACTTTAAAAAAATATCACGGGCACAACCCTGGAAACTCCTCTCCATTGCCCAAACCTTGATAAAGCTCTTCTAAAACGACGTTTTTAAAACTTCAGTGCCAAAGCATTTACGCTAGAGCACATCAGAAGTCCCCCCCCCCCCCCCCCAGCCACTCTAGATTTCCTGAAATAGTCGTCAACTTCCTAAAATCATTTTTGCCCCCGCACTTATAATCCCCACTCGCCGCCTCAGTTCAAAGTCGTTGTTGGTGTATGTCAAGGGTCGAGAGTTCATCACTAGTTCGACTTCTGCAAGAAGAATCAGCATTTCTTCAAATTTTATAAGGGCCTTCCCCAACTATCTTGAGACTCTCATAAAATTCTTCCTACCTTGCCGCTCTCGCTACTATATATTTCCAAGTGATTCTTTTGGAAGTCATGAAATTATTAAGTATTTTATCTTGTAAAAGTTTCTGAAGCCCTCGAAATTCTTTATCTGCAGATTTAAACTTTTTTGCGTTGTCAGAGTACACTGTGTTACAACTTTCACGTCTTGATAAAAATCGTCTAAAAGCCAAAATAAAGGATTCAGTTGATTGATTGGACACCAGTTCCAAACGTACATCTCTCGTGACTGCGCACGTGAACAAAGTCATGCAAGACTTCAAAGTATTCGAACCTTCTTTCACATGTATAGGTCCCGCGAAATCTATTCCACATACTGAAAAAGGAGGAGGTTCTACAATTCTGTCCTTAGACAACGGGGCAGTGATCTGATTGGCTGCTTTAGCTGAATATCTGTTGCAAATAAGACATTTCCTTATTGTTCCCTTTATGAGCTGACGCCCTTTTGGAATCCAAAATCTTTTCCGGATGTTGATCAAGGTTATATCGACTCCACAGTGCAGAAGCTTTTCATATTCTCTCTGGACAATTAATTCAGTGAACTTTAAATTGCGGGGGAGCAGTATAGGATGCTTCTCATCAAAGGTAAACATCTAATGATCTAATCTTCTCTTGATTTTCAAGATCCCCTTTTCATGTTGGAAGGGAACAAGGCTATCTATTTTTGATACCTTATCAATGAGTGTACTCTTGTTAAGAGACTTAATTTCAGAACGATATTCATGACCTTGAGTGTTCTTTATCCAAAATATTTCTGTCTCGGCCAATTCTTCCCCATTGAGTGGTCCACTTTTCTTTGGCGATTTTCTAGAGTTATAAACAAACCGTTTGTTCCTGGCAGTAATCCTTAGGGATTTGGTAAGCTTACTATGTTTAGAGGGATCTAATAGCTCCTATCACTTCAAACTGCTGCGTGTGATTGTATCGCAAGGGGTATTCCAATTTTTCATCTTCAACAATTAGTTCTTCATATTTGGGCCGAAAATTTTTTTGGCTCTTGCAACTACATGGGACCGTGCCACCAGAAATCCCTGTGATTCAACTGGGAAATGGAAGCTCCTCTGCTGGGCATATCTGCTGGGTTACTGGGTTATCTTTACCAAGGCAATGTGCCCAGCGTGAAGGTTCTGTGAGTTTCTGTATCTCCTCAACTCTGTTTTTCGCAAAAGGTTTAAAGTCTTTAGGTGACTTTCTTATCCAAAAGTAAGTAATGGTAGGTTCAGTCCACCAATGCTTCTCTAGAGGAATCTTCAGACTTGAAGACGCTCGACTACTCACCCTAGAGGCTAATAGAGCACCCAGTAGCTCCAATCTTGGCGATGAGAGTGTTTTGAGCTGGGAAACACGACTTTTAGCTGTCACTAGGCTCGTAGGCTCATATGTATGGATCCGTCTTCGTATACAACTCGTAAATAGACAACCGTGGCAAAGGTTCACAAACTTGCGTCTGAAAATGAGTGCAATTCAATAGTTTCAATAACTCTTTTGGAATCTTTCAAAAATAATATCTTGGTATTTTGATTTTTGGAATATTTTTTACATTGTTGCACCATTTTATCCATCTCGCTTTTAAGTCTCCAGGTGTCTGCTCATTCCAATCCAGACCGGAAGTCCATAGTTCCTGGTGCATAGACATTTAAGGTTTATTTTAAAGGGGGCGAGAAAACCTAAGGGATCCAATATGCGACCGGCTACCTGAAGCAAGAAACTTTTGGTATTTTTTTGTTTCTCCAAAAAAGTTTCTAGATGTTTGGAATCAAAATAAAAGCTGTCAGTATCTGTGTTCCAAGATATTCCTAGCATCTTTAAGGAATCGTTTTCTAAGACAATGCCACTTGATTCTTCTACGGGCAGCCCCGATTCCCTCCAAAGATCTCTAAGCTCCTTGCAGCTCGTTTGAAATTCTCAGAGATCCATACCAGCTTCTAAGAAAATATCTCTGCATTCCACACTGACTTGAAGACTCCTTCAACGTCTTCGTGCCCTCCAATGAGATCATCTACAAAAAGGCATTCATTCAATAATTTGTGAGCTTCAGGGTGTGTCTATTCGTATTTAGAAGTGTGATATTTGATCGTTCCGGCCAAAAGGAACGGGCTCGACCGGGGCCATCGTGAAGGCAGTCGGTTTCCCTCTTTCTACCGGGCCTGCTTCAAGATTTAATTGCGCAATCCACGTGATCCCATACTTTTAAGCGCTTCATCCCTTCTCTTCAAACTTACAATTCGATATGGAGCACGAAAGTCTTAAAACTTCAGTATCTTCAGTTGATTTTGACATATACACAGCAAACAATAGTTCTCATACATATTTCATTGAAAAAAAGATCAGAAAGTAATATAAATAGTGCAATGGTATTTTTGATTATCATACATTTAAGTATTTAACATATGTACTTTTTATGTTTTGAATTGTAATTATTCTTTTAAATTTTAATTGAGTGCGACAAAAATGCTGTAAGTTCAGATTACTGCCGTCAAAACTTAAATAAAGAAAACAGATTATTCATTACATTTTTGAAATTTGTGAGATACAATAATCTGAAAATAAATCTTTTGGTAGTTGATCAGTTTAAATTTGGTGTTTAAAATGACCAACTTCGAAAATTCTCAGACCTTTTAAAATTTATTAACATTTTAGAAGTAAGATCCTGATTTTACAAAATTTCGTCTTTTTGCTTATGATTATGTTAATCTTATTTGGTCGAAATAATCTGAAAATTTCAACCAGAACGTTCAAGAATAGAGTAAAATTCAGTGAGAAATTTTTTTTTCAAATAATACATAACACATTTCGAGAGTACACACTTTATTTACAAACATAAAAAATAGCATAAAACAGCTTTAAAATTGAACAAATTCAGTGATAATCTGTTACTAACGATGTGACAAAACTAATAAGCACAAAAGTTACTAATGTACCCATAAGCTACAAACTAAGGGTTTGTGTTCTCGAGTTTTCAAAAATTTGAATATTAAAATAATTATGCTGTGTAAACCTGTTGGCTTATTATGATTATATATTTAATAAATATATAACCATTGTATATGTTCATATTTCATAGTAAACTCAGAAAAATTAGAAAACGCATTTTGATCAGTTTAAAATATTTGATATCTATTAGGACTTTATTTTTATGAATATATTTCAAAATCACCCCCTATCGATTTCGTACATTCAACACAGTACTTTAAAACTATTGAAACTGAAAAGGTCTATTTAAACATACTTGTGCTTTAATGTATACTATTTACACATCGTGTCATACAGGTACCTTTTTTAAAATCTTTCCGCATAAAATTAGTTGAAATAAATTCAATTAGACTCATCTTTAAAAATGACCTAAATCTTACATTTTCAAACATATTAACCTTTAGAACTGTCAATTTTTATTGTTAACTTTCTTTCCTGTCAACGAAAATTTGCCTTTCATTTTAATTATGCTTGGTAGTTGGTCAAAGTACATAACTTTCTTTTATTGCTATTAGAATGGCAATCCTTTTTTGTTTTTGTATAATCATTAAGAAATATATTAGATATTCCTGATAAGCAATATTCAATATGATTTAAGACAGATGTTCCACAGGTACATTTAACTAAGAAATCCATCCCCAGAATTTCCATTTTTTCTATTGAAAGCTGCACTAATAAACTTCTTTGGTCGTTAAAGTTTAAAAATGATTTCTCGTGATCTTTACTTATAAGTTTCCTAAATATTTGAAAAGCGTATACAGTCACATCTATTAACAATTTTTGGGGGAATTTAAGTTTACCTCTGTCAGTCAGTAGTAGAAGTTGATAAACATCTGAATTCTCCAATTCTAATGTTTTATCAGACACAAACATAGAAATGCATTCTGAACACTGTATCTTATGTGATAATTTATACCCTACATAACCGGAAATATAAACTAAAACTGACATTTCATCATCTTTAATTTTATCATGACTATTACTATTAAACACATCATAGAAAGGTTCAGGTATTTCAATTTCAGGACTGTTAGTTAACTCTCCACAATTCAAATTCCTTAACTTAAACTCGCCATTCTTTTCTGAATACAAACTTATTAAGCTTAGTATTTTTAATTTCCGCTCTGCTTCCATAACTTGAATACAAGATACGTTGTAGTTTGCCCCACTCATTTGCCGATATTGGCCAAATCTAGCTTCTAGACAGTCAGTCTGAAATTTACCCAATAACACATAGCTTGGGCCAATCAAGTCAAATATATATTTTACCACTTCAATTAAAGAATTTGTTGTGAACTTTAAAGCAAAAAACGTTTCTTTAGTTAGCATACCACCCCTACCAGGTAGACCAATTTTTTTTCTTTCTTCTGCTTTCATTTTGAACAATTTATCCCATTTTGTCAACCACATGTTAAAATTTTCCAAAAAGACAAAATTTTCATCTTTGAGGGAAAAAATAGGATTCGATAATATGTCATTTAAATGCTTGCCTTTAGAGGGGTGTTTTACATTCACAACTTTCCACCAACTAGATATTTGATTGATAAACTGCTTGGTTTCCAGCACATTCGAATTTAAATTTGACTTTAACTCTAAGGCAACCGAGTTACTGTCGTCAAATAAGTTTATAGCAAACTTAGCATTTTGTCTTTCAATTGAATTAGGATAAAGAACCTTACGTGATAATTTGGGAGCTATTTTAACAACATTATTTTTTTCCTTTTCATAAATTTCTTTTAAATACCTTAAATTAGCTTGCATAATACTTTCATCATTAGGATTCGGAAAATAGATTGTTTGTTCATATGATGTCTGGTTAAGCCAGTTATTTCTTACTGATTTTATCAAATGCACTGTATCGAACAAGAAAAATATTTTTTTACCTGGTAAATAGGGATTCTCGATAAATGGTTTAATTTCGCCTGCGCACATCTTTGTAAACATGTTTCGATTGATTCTATTATTGTCAGAGTTTAATGACAGCACAACCAGACCACATTCATGCAACACTGGCAAGACACGGTTTGTAAAAACAAACAAAGAATCAGCTGTAAGGTTGCGGACAGGATATAAAGCAACTACCTCTTTATATTTTGAAAAAATTGATGTTACCATAAGTGACTGAATAGTTGTAGCCGCCGTGTCACTATTTTCAGTATTCCCTATTAGTTGGCCTGACTTGTAGTTAAGAGAAGGATTTATGTAAATTTCATCTAGCACAGCATTAACTATTTTTTCTTCTTCTTTTAAAAGATTGACTTTACTTTTTAAATAACTAACTGAGGCTTCTGAAGAATATGTTGGACTAAATAGCTTTGTTAACTTTCTTAAATATGAGGGATGGGGTAAAGTTAAGGAATTGCTATTTCTTGTATGTAAGCAGCAGGAAAGCTGAAGTACATTTTAGAACAGAATAAAATAAGGTCAGAGGAGTATGTATATTTTTTCTGACATAAAATATCTAGTTGTTGTTTTAAAAACTTAGATTTAAGCATAGAAATTTCATCATTGCATTCCTCAAAATAATTTATGCATTCCTCTAAATGCTGACAAATAAAAAACAATTTTTCTTTTAAGTTGAAGTTACTTTCTTTATGAGAGTTTAAATTGCTGAAAATGTTTTCAAATTTTGACCATTTGTCACACTTGTTGTTTTCACCAAACAGCCATCTAAATGATTTCATTTCTGCCTTACAGTCATTAAAATAAATTTGAACAGTTAAATTGAAAAAATTTTTAATACTCACAAAAACTTTAGGGCAGTCAGTGGTATCCAACTTGAAAAAAATAACACAATCATTTTGTGCTAAATGAAACCAATCTTGTGGCAATTTAGAAACATATTTAAGCAAAAAGTCATCAAAAGAGTTAATACTGTCTTCAGAACACCAGTTTTTGAAGAGCTGTTCCGATCGGTTTTCTAAGTCATCTCTCCGTTCATCAGGAGACTTTCGTTTTAGGTAACTTGGTAGTCATGTACGATGGTACATTCTCGAAAATAGATGGATAAGAATCGGCTGTAAGTACAATTTTTTTTCTTTTCACAACTAATTCTGTGCCATCACTTTGTTCGAAGCGATCTTCGCGAACTATAAAACGTTCTTCAAAATGCTTAATGCATATTACAGCTGATGGACTAGGATCGAAGTTTTGTCTTGATATTTTTTTTATCCAAAGGCTTCTTCGTTCACTCTCATTAGGAAACTTAAAAACTGTGGTATAACCTTCATTTCGGTAGTTGGACCTGCAGCCAGGGGCACAGCACTTTTTTCCCATAGTAAATTGACTACAGATAGCGCCAGAAGAGAACAGGATTAACGACACCTAAAAATATAAATAACAAGCATTAGCAAAACAATCAGTTGCTTATTAAACAATTCAAATTAAAACTTTCACCAAGACAAATACTGAATCAAGTAAATTATTTTTTATATTTTTTATCAAATGCGTACTATTCTCTTTTTTTCTTTTTTTACTTTTTCACATCACTAGTATTTTGATGAACTAATAAAAAAAAAGAGAAATATATCTTTAGATAATATGTATTTGTTAAAGTTAAACTTTTATTTCCAGGATTAATTATATCATCAACAAAATTTACGATCTGCAGTTTGTGAAGGAAAATAATCTGCCAAATATTAATTCATCAAAATTCTTCACATTAGAATTTCGTCCCTGAATTTAAAAATTAACTAAATCACAACATTAATTTGATTAACAAATGATAATAATCAGAATTCTGAACGATTTTTAGTACATGTAAATGTAGTCACTTTTTTGTGATTCAGACTAAACTTAAATTGCTCTTTTATTAACAGGCAGATACCCTCACACGTTTTTTACGAAATATAGAATAAATAAATTAAATAATACTATAAAAAGAAGAATATTACTTACTCAATTTTTAAGGCATTATCTCCTGTTAGAATTTTGAATTTTCTAATTCTCATCCAAGTCTGCATGTCTGTAACGGACAGCAAACTCGACTCGAACTAAATGCTCTTTGTAAGCAAACGCCGTTCTGTCGATAGCCGCTGGCCGTAGGGTTGGGGACCATGGGATCACTTGGATGACTCATCCCAGGAATTCGCTCGCTTGAAGCAGGCCCGGTAGAAAGAGGAAACCGACTGCCTTCACGATGTCCCCGGCTCGACTTCAAACTGAAAAGAACTCTTGTAAATTTCAGAGTCTTCAAAATATTCTCATCGCCAAACCAAAGAAACCGACTAATATCTCTGTCTTCCTCATAGATTTGAATTTGCAAGAATGCTTCTTTTATATCAACGATAAATCCAGTGGGAAAATTCCGGAAGCGAATCAAAAGTTCGAAAATATCCGGGTTCTAAGCAATTGTTAAGCGAAATCTCTCCTGGGGCATGCGACGATGCATCAAAAACTATTCTTAGTCTACTGGTTGTTCTATCTCCTCGCTCAAGTATGTGGTAAATAAAATATTGGATCATCAGTTGTAATATCCTGCCCATCTACAATTTCAGTAATATTTTCGGCCAAGTATTTCTTCAATATTGTTTCGTAATCATGATGTAAAGAATTATTCCTGAGTAGGGATTGCAATACCGGACCAAAAATTCAATACCGGTGTTCGGTATTTTCGAAACGTGATCCCGGAGTACCGGTATTTGACATTTCTCAAAAAATCCTTGCAGATGTATTGTTTCGTTGCTCACTTTCATAATTTTGTACAAAAATTGCATTATTTATGAAAACATATTTTGAACAAATATAAAATGAAGGAACAAATGGAATATTAAAAAATCAATAATGGTAAAAAGCATAATGCATCTATTGAATTGTCTCAAAGCCTGGAACTCATTTAGTGCTCAACTCTCCAAAAGTTGAAAATACTCTTTTTGAATTCACGCAGGTCGGTGGCACTGTAAACAATGCACGATACCTCTCCTCTAATTGTATAGAAGTCTTCACCTTCAAAAAATTCGATCTTTTGCGCGTTATTTTTGGAAAAATCATTTTGTGTGCGTTGTTTCTTTTGTATTGTGTGTATTATTATATTATATATATATATATTTTACATTTATTGCTAGTTTTAATATTTTTCCGAGAGACGATATTTTCAAATAATAACATCATTTTCTCTTGAGCAGGAGAGGTTTGAGTTTGCTTTTTATTTTTTGCCCTTTGGTTTGAAACTTACAATAAACTTGACTAAATTTGATATTGTTTCTCTTATCCATTTTTGCCTTCTTTTCAAAATTCTTTACACTAAACATTAAGTAAATATCTGAAAATATGTTTCAAATGATTATGCTTAACTTCTATGCAAATTTTCAAGGCACTATCTAAATTTTTAAATATTATCTTGCCTATAAAGCGAGACATGACAACAAACCCAATACTGGTGACAACAAATTTCCATTTGTTATACTAACAAGAAAAAGTTTCTTGCCAAAATTCAGTACAGTTGAGACAAATATTTAATGAAAATATCATAAAGTATTACTGCAGTTGATGGTTTTAATAATTTATTTATAGAACTGATACATTTTAAATTACACTAAAACTTATCTTTCACAAAAAGGGAAGTGAGTGATCAGAGAAATAAAAAAAAAAAAAATCAAAAACGTGGTGCACAAAAAAAATGTGACTCTTATCTCACCATCTAGTAATAAAAATATTATTTATCGATCTTTCCGCAACTTTTGTTTAATAATATTTATTCTATTAGTTTGCGCTTTTGAAGCCAAATTTTTACATCAGTAGACTGATTTTGGTTATATAATCATGGGAAAAAAAAATGTACATTTAAAATATAAGTATACGGGTCATTCTTTAGAAAACGTAACTTTTGAACGCAAATATTTTTCAATTTTGAAACCTTTTGTTTTCTTTTTTTTTTTTTAATTTTTACATGAAAGTGTTACCTACGAGAAGTAACAATAAATAATGGCCCAGCTAAGATCCAATTATTTTACTTATTAAAAAAAAACCTTGTTCACGGAAAAAAAAAAACTTTTAATATTTAAAAATCGAGACCAATTGATTATACAAGTTGTAATTTCACTAATTGTGCAAACAATCAGCTATTTTAATGATTAGTGGGAGTATAATATTAAGCTCTCCTAATTAAAGTACGGCTTTATTTGTAGTTTAAAATGTATGTTGAAAAGTAGTATTTAGTAAATTTGAGGATATACTGGCGATTTATAATTTTGGTAGAATGCCTATTATTGATGTATTTCCCCTCCATCAATTATTTTCACCTCAGAAATAATGACATTGATAAGGTCTGTCACGGAGGTGAGGATCTTTCCATTAATAGATACATTGTTCATGGAAATTTTTTTTTTCTTCGTCGCTACAATCTGCACATGTTAAGTATATGAAAACATGTTCATTTCTTTTTTTTTTTACATTAATTTACATCCTTGAAATTCAAGTTCATGGAAGTGAGAAGTCAGAATAACCACACCAAGTTTTTAAAGCAAAATCTTCTTGGTTTTCGACAAAAATCTCACAACTTCAACTATGGCTGAAAATAAACAAGGGAGCTTCCTTGTATCATGGAAGATAAAATTCGATGCCATTACTGCCTCGTGTTAATGAAGAATGGCATTTTGTGTTTAGGTAACTGAGGTTAGAATTTATTGTGTGACATGACTTCTTGTCCTTCTAAAACGAGCTAAAACACAATATTAAAAAAATAAATATACTTAAACAATTAGTATTTCAGACACTTGTGAAAGGAATAGTAAGTAAATAAGTATATACTTTTAATTAAGCAAGTTATTTAGCAACATAAACAGCCACACAAGGTGTGTGACATACCGCGGAGGTGAGAAGTCACATGTTGTGGACCCAAAAATATACTAAAAAAAAAGAAAGTTAATTTGAATTTTGAGATCTTGAGTTCAAATTATGTTTTTCGCAATCACGAGTGTGTGTGTTTGTGTGTGTGTGGGGGGGGGGGGTATGTATGTTTGTGTGCAGGGGGTATGTGTATGTGTCTGTGTGCTTTTATAAGTGTGTGGGTAGTTGTGTGTATGAATGTGTGCGTGGGAGCGGGGTATGTGTGTGTAGGCGTATGTGTTTGTGTCTGTGTGCAGGTATGAATGTGTGGGTAGTTGTGTGTATGTGTGTGTGTGTAGGTGTAAGGGTTTGTGTGTAGTTGTGTATGTATGCGCGTGTGTGTAGGACATGGATGCAACCTGGAGACGGCTTTCGCTATAGGTGCAGCATCGTGAGGAGCCGGTCGACGGTGACAGGGTGCGGAGGGTGGCGGTGGGAAAATAAAATGATAGCACGGCAAAAACAGTCAAGTGAGAACAATAAGCAATCGTGATTGCTCAATAAAAATTATTATGAAAAAATTGTTGGCAGTTTTAAATAGATATATTTTTGATGAAATTAAAAGGCATTGTTAAATGAATTGTTCCTTAAAATGTTTACTGCAAAAGGCGTGTGACAGAAAAATTACACTTATTGAAGAATGACAAAAATATTTAATTAGTTAAATTGAAAATTCTTTAATTGAAATGATTTAATATTTTTAGCTAATACCTAAAATACCGGTATTTTACCTCAGCAAATACTGATACAGTCGGACCTCCATATATCGAAGTAGCAAATTGCCGAAAAAAAAATCGATATATAGAAATTTCGATACATGGAAACGATCTTATTTTATCATAAAAGTATCCTAAAACATTAAAATTAAAGCTAATTTTCGTGTATGAAACCCATTTTATAATTTATACGAGTATCGGATTAAATGAAAGTTAATGATTAAAAAAATAACAGAAATTACATTTTTATGCCAACCATTCATCTTTATATTCTTCGGCAATTCAACTTGATCGCAACATGAGGGGATTTTCGTTTTAACAATGTGGTCGAGAGAAAAGTAAAAAATCAATCTACTTAACTTGAATGATTTTTACTGAAGATAAGAAGACTAGAAATGATAATCAACAAACAAAAGGGATAATTTCCTATTCAGAGGTCACAATTGACTACAACTGTATTTATGTCGAGGACTGCATACTAAGTGCCTTGCCTCCATTATTTTATATACCGATAGATGGCAGCACCATCACCGGATCGAACAGTTAATTTAGAAACTAGTCCAGGAACTAATAGCTACCTAGTACTAGCACCCCCCCAGAGGTATCGTTTCACTTGGAGGACATTGAGACCACGAGCATATTTAACGTCGCCCAGTCCCCCTTTAATGACGACGGTGGGTCTTCGACCATCGAGGTTCGAACCCAGGACCCTCCGGCCCCGAATCCGACACTCTACCAATCGGGCTACCACGGCCCCAAAGGGATAATTTGAAACTGATTTTACAGTGCTACTGGTTACAGCTAAGATTCGAAATAAACTTGAGGGAATTTAACAACTTCAGAACGGAACAACGACTAACTACACAGCCCTCAAACCCAGGTTTTTTATGAGTTCCGTAGCGACCTTTAGTAAACGTAATTTTCTTATCTAACCTTCATTTTTCATGAGACAAACAGTCTAAAGTGGAAAAAAAAAAATCTACGAATGTCTCGAAAATATTTCGATATATAGAGATTTTTTTCGATATATAGAAACAATTTTTCTATGTAATGAATATGGAAATTTGCTGGGGATTTCGATATACAGAAAATTTCAATTTGTGGAAGTTCGATATATGGAGGTTCGACTGTATTATGAAATTGCAAAATTGCTTGAAATACCGGTATTTGGTATACCGGTATTGCAATCACTATTCCTGAGCAAACTAATTCTTCAAATGTGAAAGTCGTCTTTTAGCAACTTCTTTATTATCTAAATTTTGCTTTGTCCCTTGTTTCCAAGGTAATTCGTCTGTATAGTGATTATTTTCATACTAGACAGTGGAATTACAGGATTCCGTGATATCAGATTTCTCCGCTCTCCCCTATCATTCCAACTTGTCTAAAACTTCACTTTTTATGGCTTCAATTTCAAAGGCAAAAACGCCTCCGTGATTAAACCGTTCGTAAAAAACCAGATACCTCTCCTCATCCGAACATCACCAGAGATCACGTAAATTGCTAATTTGAAACTACAATTTCAAACATTTTCCTGGGGATTACCTTCTCAAATGTTTGACTTACGACTGTAGATTCGTTTCAATAATTTTTCTTTCTCGGTTTATACACTGTATTTTAAAATGCCCTCAAAAAACGGAAAATGTACTGGCAGCAGAGTTGCCGACAATTTTCCGTTTTTTTTTTTTTACAGAAGTGGCTTTTTCCGTTTTTATCACGGATGCTTTCCGTTTTTTCATACTGACACTTTCCGTTTTTATCACGAACACTTTCCGTTTTAAAAACTGCTATTTTCCGTTCTCAATCGGAATATTTTCCGTTTCATGAACTGATGTTTTCAGTTTATTATATAAATATTTTCCGTTTCATGAACTGATGTTTTCAGTTTATTATATAAATATTTTCCGTTTTATGAACTGATGTTTTTCAGTTTTTAATATAGATATTTTCCATTTCATGAACTGATGTTTTCAGTTTATAATATAAATATTTGCCGTTTTATACGTATATTTTCAGTTTAAAAAACTATTATTTTGAAAATATAGCTTTGCAATTAAAGCATAATGAATTAATATTTGCAGATTTTAAATGCCCATACATTTTTTCTTTTTTTGAAAAACAGCAAAAAAAAAAAGGAAAGAAAAGCAGTTTTATTAGAGCATTTACACGAATTCCTTCATTAACTTCCAAAAATTTGTGAACCTTCCTAAAAGTGAGGAAACACATTTTTACTATGCAGAAAACCTATCTTTCTCTTTTGAAGGTATAGAGGGAAGATATAACAGCTATCTGGGAATGTATTTGCTTTGCATTTTATTATATTGAAATCTTTTATCAACAAACAATTGTAAAATCATATGAAATAAACGCAAATCATACCAACTGTTTTTTTTTTCTTTTTAAATCAGTCTTCACAAAAATACCCTCCTCTCCCCCCCCCCCCGGCAAAAAAAAAACAGTTCCTGTAGTTAACTGTGCGATGTTTTTAACCGACTTCAAAAAGGAGGCGGTTATCAGTTCATACCGTATGTATGTTTTTTTTTTTTTTTGTCCACTCATAGCGTCTCACCTAGTGAACCGATTTTGGTGATTCTTTTTTTAATGGATAGGGGATAGCTCAACTTAGGTCCCATTACTTTGTTTGACCATATTTGTTCTTTAGAAAAAAAGTTATGGGCAAAAAACAGTAAATTTTATGCAATTTCTCTATTAAATGATTAAAATGATATTGTAGCACTTTTGTTCGCACTTTTCATCCGTGGATAACGGTGGCTCAGAGGTAGAATTCTCGCCTCCCACACGAGCGACCCGGGTTCAAATCCCGACTAGGAGAATGTGAATTTTACTAAAATTTCGTTTCTACTGTTTCCCCGTATTTTCTCGAATGTTCTATTAATTTCTGTATCTTTCCAAGTCTGGAAAGTTCCAGCACTTTTTCAAGTTGTATATAAGGAGATGTAACGTTCATTCGTGGTTCTGAATAAAGATCTCGAGTTGAGACTAACGAGTATTCGCTTCATTTGGCTTTCACATTGTCTTCGCTATCTTCATCTACGCGACAATATGAAACTCATTGTTATAAAAGTTTGATGCCATATAACAGTAACATTAATAGTAATGGTAATTTTGAATAAAGGCTTTTTTAAAGCAATACAGTGATATAGAGCCGAACTTCTTACTAGGTAACTTCTTACTTTTACTGAAATATCTACATTTACACTAAAAAGAATGAAATAAAAAAAATTTGGAAAAAAAAAAAAAAATAGAACCGACTTCAAAATTGCTCTAAAAAATGAAAAATAATTTTATTCTTTAAACACCATCGATAATACTTTTAAAACATAATTTTTGAAGTTGGCGCAAAAACAAAAAGTAAAATCCATTGTAACCATGCTTCGTTCATATTTTTATCAAAAAATCATCCCAAAGTTAGGAACGAAACATTTATATCGTTACTCAAATATGCTGTCATCAATGCGTAATGCATGTGGTAGTGAAGAAACTGGACCTGGTTAAATTTATACTTGTAGTTGAGTTATGGCTGTGAATGATTTTATCAATCGTTTTTGCGCCAACTTCAAAAAATTATGTTTAAAAGTATTATCGATGGTGTTTAAAGAATAAAATTATTTTTCACTTTTTAGAGCAATTTTGAAGTCGGTTCTATTTTTTTTTCCAAAATTTTTTTTATATTTAACAATAACTGTCATAAAATTTAACTTCATCAAAACTATTGAAACTTATCAATCGTATTATTTAAATATATTATAATTTTGTCTCATTGTTTTCAATAAGACAAAATATTTATTACAAGTACAAAATCATTTATTGCAGATCTTGTGCTACACAATTTTGCAACAAATTATTTGCTTGCACCAATGTCAAATTAATAGTTTGCTTTGCTGTCATCATCAATACCATTGTTATTTCTGCACTCATATATAGAGATCAAATCATAGGTACAACTGGGCCACCTTTCGACGATTGAAATTTGTCACAATTAATGTCACAAACCTAATACCTTGCAAGAATAAGAGTATCAATGCATTATATCAAAAATATTTAACACATGGACTTTTTATTGAGTAAATTACCAAGTGTCATGTCATAAACATGCAGATGAAAACATCACAATTACCTACGGTAGGATATTTGATTACAATTTTTCTTGACAACGAGATAATATGCTGACGGTAAGCTAAAAAAGTAGTCAACAGCAATGTGTCGAAATTTGGAGAAAAATTAGGCATCTTTTTTTAGAAACAGTTAATTTTATATATATATATATATATATTATATATATATATATATATATATATATATATATATATATATATATATATATATATATATAGTATATATATATATTGCAATAATTTTTTTATTGATACTTTCAATTTTACAAGTGGCAGTGTGGAGTAGTAGATATGTTAGAATTGAACGTGCCAGCAAATAGCTCAAAAACAATTCTCGATATCTTCTAATTCTCGGCTAGCTATAGTTGGGGCGAACCTAACCTGGCAGCCAAGTAATACTGAGCTTCGGATGTGCTTAGCTTTCACAATGCTTCCAGGCCCAACTATAGTAAGTGTAACATTTTATTTGCTACCTCAATTTTTTGTACCAAACCTCATTACTTGACTCTCAAGAAACAAAACAAAACTTATCCATGAAAAAAATAATATTTTAGCAGGTTATAAGAATTGTTTCGA